>NC_136977.1:9874657-9879657 GCF_032717465.1 Coenobita brevimanus | reverse complement strand
AACATCGCCTAAGTTGTCGATAATTGCTTTGGAGTAGCAAGAGTAAACTGACATAAAAAAGAAATAGAAAAAACAGTAATCTAATTGAAGGTGCAACTTTTCTTTTCTTGTGTCATTCCCTCCTCCACCTCCTCCTCCTCCTCCCTTCATTTTCTTTTCACCTTCCTCCTCTTATTCGACCTTTTGATCTTTTCCTGACATTTCCTCTCCCTCAGCTCATATCTCACATTTTCTCTCCTTTCCTTCTGCTTCCGTCTTTTGCCTCCTGCCTCTTTTTTCCCTGCTGTGCTTCTTTCTTTAATCCCTTTCCTCCCTTGTCGCCTTGCCCTCCCTCCCGTCTCTTCTTAAATCTTCATATTTGCTTCATTTCTCTTACCTCTTACTTCTTGATCCTTCTCCTCCATTTTTTCCTTCTCCTCATCCTCTTCATCACTTATTTCTAACCTCTTTGCGCTCTCTCTCTCCTCTTCTTTTCTTCCTCTGTTCTCCTCTCCTCTTCATACATCTTCCACTTCCTCTCCCCTCTTCTCCTTCTCCATCTCCATTCTCTTACCTCTTTCACCTGTTCATCCCCTTCATTTTTCCCTTTTGTCTTTGTATTTCTTCCTTCCTAATCGTTTTGTTTCAGTCCTCCTCTCTCTCCCTCCTCCCCTCTCTCTCTCCCTCCTCCCTTCGCTCCTTTCTCCCCCCTCTCTCCTCCCAGCCCCATCCCTTTTTTCTCCTTCTTCCCGTCGACCTTGCTCTTTTCCTTTCTCTCTCTTTTTCGCTTTCTCCCACCGCCTTCTTGTTTCTGTGTATTTTTCCTCTTCCTTTTTTTCATAGTTATTACTGGCTTGTTTACCTGAGCCCTCCCTCCTCTGCACCTCCCACATAGATTCTCTCTCTCTCTCTCTCTCTCTCTCTCTCTCTCTCTCTCTCTCTCTCTCTCTCTCTCTCAATTGCCCGAGATAACAAGTGAGCAGAGGTAATGAGGGGTGATTAGCGGTAATTGCAGAACAGAGGTTGGAGGCCTATTAGTTTATTAGTTCCGCATGCCAGACAGTAATTTCTCATCCCCTTGTTGTTCTGTGGGGATTAAGTGGGATTGGGTGGATTGGGTAGACTGGGATGGACTGTTCTGTGGAGCTTAGATGGGACTGAATAGAATGGTAGATTGGGCTGATTGAGTTTGCTGGTGGACTGGGTGGATTGAGTGGACTGGTGGATTTGGTGGACTGGTGTATTGGGTGGATTGAGTGGACTGGTGGATTTGGTGGACTGGTGTATTGGGTGGACTGGGTGGACTGGTGGATTGGGTGGACTGGTGGACTGGGTGGACTGGTGGATTGGGTGGTCTGGTGGACTGGATAGACTGATGGGTTGGGTGGACTGGTAGATCAGGTGGATTGGGTGGACTGCTAGATCAGGTGGACTGGGTGGACTGACAACCCGGAAAAGTTCAAGCGTTAAATCGGGACAAATAAAGATGCGCCTTTAGTTATCGAATACCCACGATACGTTATGACCACTGGATGAATACGGTTAATAAGCTGTTGTTTTCCACTCATTGCCGCGCTGGGGGGAGAACAGAATGTTTTTTCCACGATAACATATATATATATATATATATATATATATATATATATATATATATATATATATATATATATATATTTTAATCCAGAGGACGGGGAGAGTCTCAAATGCAACATAAGATTGATGTAGATTGGAATTTGTTTAGTATGGAGAGTCATTTGTTAAGTAAAAGAATGGATGTGTTTGCATTATTCTGGGGCCGCAATATAGTGAGGCAACGTGTAGAACAGTTATTTAGTCTGCGCTGCGCGGTTCCATCAGTACGTCAGTATATCAGTACGTCAGTCCTTCTGCAATTTCGTGTCCGCCCTGTAACTTCCACATGCATGGACAGATTTTTATATAACTTCACATAATTGTTCCCCATACCCTGACGGTTTGTCGCACGCAACAACCAGCCATCTACTCCCAATGTCAAGGTCACACTTGGGGCTCAGACATGGTCGGGTGCTGTCATACTTAACAACCATACCTACATTCGTGTCCGCTCTTTGACTTCCACATGCATGAACAGATTTTAATATAACTTCACACAGTTGTTCCCCATACCATGCCGGTGTGTCACGTGGAACACCCAGCCAACTACTCCCAAGGTCAATTACATATATATGGTTATCATCTGGTAGGGGACTTTGTATAGCGTGCATGAATGTTGTTTTTTTTATTCCACTATTAATTGCCTGGAGTGTCTCATTGCCTTTTTCATCAGTTGAGGCCCCACAATTGTTCCAGCCCCTTGAATCAAATTACTTATTTTATCCTTTTATTTGTGCTAGTAACACACGAGTTTATTCAACTTAGGAAAAGCCTACGGCACTGAAGAGGTTAATGAAGGCTATATCTAACCCCTTTGTATCGAAATGTCCCTCCGAAGCTGAGTAAAGTGGCGTGTGGGTTGCAAGAATGAGCTACACTAACGGGACATCATAGTGAAGAGATTAAGATATCACTTCTCCCTGCCACACTGAGAGACATTTTTTTATCAGTTTGAGATTGGCGCCGGAGACGGGCCAGCAGCAGCCTGTCACGAGGCTTTTTGTGTGTATTTACTAAAGGAGAGGACTGCCAACACACACATCACGGCGCCACCACTCACTTTGAAGATACCGTTGCCAGTTTTAACCTCTTCTATATGGTCATGTATTTTTTTTTTTTTTCATACTAATTCCTGACGATTTTATTTGCCCTGAATTTTTTTTTTTTTTACTTCAGGGGTTAGATATTGCCTTCATTTATCTTGTTTCCCTCTGTTTAGTTCGTAATCTAAATAAAACCATCTGATAGCAGGAAAAAACGACCGGAAGGTGCAACCGGGTTATAGGGTTTAACTTTTTTGGATAAAGAGGGGTAGCTGTTGCCTTTAACTCCTTGGATACGGTAGATCTTTCCTCCTATTTAAAAAAAAATCGTCAGAAATTAGGAAGAATATTATATAGAATGTCACCAGATTCTAGGGTTCAACAGCACACACAAAACATACTTAGCTTTGTACGTCTCCCTAGAGAAATATAACACTGCGTCCACCCTTACCAACTGGTATTATTAAATTACGTCTCTATTAAGTTACTCCCTTTATGGCCCATGCAAGCTGTTCATAATTACGTTTATGTCTTTTCTTTCCCTCTGTCCTAATCCTTTACATTTCTGTTTATTAACACTATTTCTTTTCCTTCCTTCATCAGTCGCCAAATCACTCTCCTCACCTACACCTTCTGTATTAAATTTTATGTTGCTGTCTTCCCTCTTTCATCGTCCTCTAGATTTTTATTTCCTTGTTTAATCGCCTGTGTTTTCCCTTCATCTTTCTTCTTCATTCACCCCAGCTCACCCTCGTCATCTTCAGTATTTAGCTTTAAGCCTCCCTTCCCGCTTTCTTCATTCATCATATTTTATATCTCATTTTTCCTCTTTTCCTTTCACTTTACCTTCATTCCCCCACCCACCTTCCTCACCTTCACCTTCTGTATTAAGATTTATGTCTCCCTCTTCTCTCTTTCTTCATCCATCATAATTATTTTCAGAACTCGTATTTCATCTTTTTCTTTCACTCTTCTTTTACTCTTCAGCCAACCCTCCTCACCTTCACCTAGATTAAGTTTTATGTCTCTCCCTCCTCCGTTTCCTCATCCATAACATTTTATTTCGTAACTCATATTTTATCCATGCTTTTCATTCAGCCGTCATTCTTCAATCCACCCTCCTCACCTTCATCTTGCATAT
The DNA here is from genome assembly GCF_032717465.1 of Coenobita brevimanus. Lineage (NCBI taxonomy): Eukaryota > Metazoa > Arthropoda > Malacostraca > Decapoda > Coenobitidae > Coenobita > Coenobita brevimanus. The sequence continues at coordinate 9,875,862 of NC_136977.1, read as the reverse complement.
TAATATTTAAGTCTCTCCCTTCTCTGTTTCATCATTCCCTACATGTATTTTTTTAACTTATTTCCACTTTGCCTCTTCACTTTTCACCTTCACTCTCTAGTCCATTTTCTTTGCCTTCATCTTTATTCATTTGCCCTTCCTGTTCTCTCCTGAGTCCCTTAATCTTTTTCCTTGTTATGCCCCTCATCAGTAGCCTCTCCCGTCCCCCATCACGCCCTCCCTTCTGTCTCCCATCACACTCTTCCCCCACCCGAACACCCTGTCATTTTACCCCTCACCAGTCATTCTTCATTCTTCCCCACTAACTCATTCTCTCTCCTCACCCCTCCTCTCCTCGCCCCTTTCCTCTCCTCCCACTTTCCTCACCCATTTTCCCCTCACACTTTCCCTGTCCAACCACCTCTCTTCAGCCCTTCGTGAGGAATAAAGGGGAAAGCAAATAGCAACAGACCTATTACTCCTTTCGAGACTGTTACTGAGAAGACTGTATGCAGAGAATGCTATCGATATCTGTGAACTGAAGATCAGGATAAGACAAAAAAAAAAAAAAACTTTACCCTTCCTTCTCACCCCTTCTTTCTTCACTCTCTTCTCTCTCCGCTCTTTCCCTTTTCACCTTCTCCCCTCTCCTTCACTCACCCACTTTCTCTTCACCTCTTCTTCTTTCACCCTATCTCCATTCCTTTCCTCTCGCCATGACCTCATGGCTTTATCATATTACCCCCTCCCTAATTTATTCTCCCCATCTCCCATCTCTCCTCCTCCCATACATACCACTCGCCATCTAAGTACCCCCTCCCTCCTCCCTTTCTGCCTAACTAGATATATTAGTTGCCAGAAAACCCTTCAGAGGTCGTAATCTTCCCTTACTTTCCGTTTTTCTCCCCTCTCTCCTCCTCCCTCATTTGTCATTTCTTTTTCTCTCTCCTCTTCCTCTCTCTTCATCTCTTCTTCACCCTCTCTCCCCACCCCTCACTCCATCTAACCCTTTCCTTCCGTTACGAAGTCATGGTTTATATTACCCATTCCCGATTTACCTCCTACTTTCCTTCTCTTCCATTATCACCCTCCCTTTGGACCCTCCCTCTTCCCTTCTCTCTTCCCTCCCTCCCTCCCCTCCATTATGGCCCCCTCCCGCACACGCCTCCTTCCTCCCCACTGCCTAACTAGATATATTAGTTACCAGAAATCCCATGAGAGATCTG
>NC_136977.1:9772157-9869657 GCF_032717465.1 Coenobita brevimanus | reverse complement strand
CTTTTTTGCTGTATTTTTCTCCAGACGATTTTACTACGCAAATTAAGATAGACGTCTGGTAAGTGTGTTTGCTCAGTTCTGACAAAGGTCCCAACCAGATTCAGGTCAGTTAATGGCCAGGTATAGTCAGATTGAAGCGTTGATTTGTCTAGTAACCAAGTTGACTGATTCCTGTGTTATAACTAAAGCTCGTCGAATTTCACGGAACACGATATAGATTCATATTCTCGTCTGGTAAGGAAACTCCCTAACACCTCTTCCATAATGATATATTTTTGGTTACGGCTGGTTAATATCCTTTTGTACGTTATTTATGCAAAGTATAGTGATATTGAAAGGATTTATGCATTACAGAAAAGGACAGTAAGTTGTAATAAACAAAAAAATAAAATATAGCTTACGAAGATGTGTAAGGGAGCTTCCTCAACTTACGAAAATACGGGTCCCAGTATTTTAGCAGTGTGTCCTGGTTCCGTCAGATGAAAAAACAAGTGTAGTGGACCCGGATGTGATAATTTGAAGATGTAGTTTCTGACAGTAATATTTCTCGTGTTTCTCACCTAGCAAAAATGAAACTTGCACAATATTCTGAAAAGTCCCATGGGTTCCGAAGATGTCATCACTAAGTTTTCGGAAGTTATTGCTTACTGTCTCGTTGTTTATCACAATGAATAGATCAGTATTAACGTTCAATGCTGTACATCATTTTGTAGAAGTGCTTTACGCCAAAAAATATCAGCCTTTCATTAAGACGGCGATTTATGCTGTTATTATTCATGTATTTATTGACGTATTTATTTATTTGTTTATTGTTTTGCTATTTTTAGACGATCTGATATGGCTTGCGAGTGACGTTTTGGTGTGAAGGATTTGATATATGGCCTGTCCCCTCCAATCCCATGATTCATTTTTCCACATTATACTTGTTAATTACTGACTTTTTTCATGTAACGAAGGACCTTTAATAATCAGAGAATTGATGACTGTTGTATTTATCTCCTCAAGCTCAAAATTAAACCTAAGCTGAGTGAAATCGTCTCCATGTAGCATAGCAGGAAGAAAAAGAAAAGAAAATCATGCCCCCTGGTTGAGGACGATAAATAATCCTTTCGCCACTGGAAGTCTTAAAGTTGAATGACATTGCCAGGTGGTAGCAAGATTTTAACCCCTTCCATCCGATGACGTAACTATATTTTCTTTTATTCTTACTACCATCAGAGGATTTTACACATTAAGGAGGGATCTCTTGCTGTGAAATACGTAATGAAATCCTTAGCTGACGCCTTCAGTCCGAAAAATCTCAGAGCTGAAGAAAATCGCCTGGTGGTAGCATATAAGTAGAATTGAAAAGACGTCATCGGAGTGAAAAGTATATTGAAAAGACGCGATCGTACAGAAGGGGTTAAAAAATCCAGATTCGTTCTTTTATTTCGGCAAAAAGCTGTGATGCCACTTTACTATATGATATTATTATTATTATTATTATTATTATTATTATTATTTTTATTATTATTATTATTATTATTACAGTGTTATTATTTACTATCTCGTGGTCGGAACAGCTCTGGTATTGGGTTCTGAGAATGTTAATAACTATCACCATTAACCCCTTCAATCAGGCAACTTGTTTTTGTCTTTTTTTCTCAGCTGGCACTAGACGATTTTATTCATCTGATAACAACCCCCTTGGAATTGATATATTAACACCAAGGATCCCATGACTCATTTCCAAGCAGAGTAAAAGCGTCTGGCTTTAGCAGGTATAGATTGAGGTGCCCCGACCATGAGTGAGTTCAGTGTAAATCATTATAAACAGTAATTCAATGCAAACAGTAATTCATTGTAAACGGTAAATCAGTGTTAGGTTACCGATGTGTATTTTCCCCTTTCTGTCCAGTGACCCTTTTTGTATTTCATTCTAGTTATATCTAGACGATTTTCTTCAGCCCGACGAGTTTATTCAGCACAGGAGAGGCTTTCCGAGCAAGAGGAGGTCCGTATAACCTTCACTGACCCCTTCACCGTTTGAGGTCTGCCTTGTGTTGAATAAAATCGTCCGGTGGCAGCAAGGAGGAAATACGAGGAAGGAGCTTAGCGGTAGAATTATTAAATGTAAACAGTATGAAGCCTTGACAGGGAAATACGACTTTCACACTTTTTCTTTCCTGCTTCCTTCCTTTCTATTTCCTTTTCTTTGTTTACTGTTTACAGCTGTGCTACTTTCACACTATTTTCTTCCTTCCCCCTTTTTTTCTTTTACCGTTTACAACGAGCCATATTCTAAATTCACACTTTTTCTTCCATACTTCCCTTCTTTTTTTTTCCCCCTTACAGTTGTATGCTACTTACACGCTGTTTTCTTACTTTCTTTCTTTTCTTTCTTTTTACCGTTTCTTTATGTGGTATATATTTCGAGAAAAATAAAATCATTCTGTTGTGGCAATATTGGAAAAAGTGTGCCTCCTCGTAGTGAGTGTGTTAAATAAAACCATGTCATTAAGGTTGCTTCTTCGGCCTTGTAAAGTTCCGTGTTGCAACAGTACGAGTATATCAGTGGTTCCGGGGCGTCTGTACTGTTGCAATTATCAGCTCCTTCAAAAGTTCCGTGTTGCAACAGTATGTCAGTGGCTCCGGGGCGTTTGCACTATTGCAGTTATCAGCATTCTCTGGCATCTGTGGCTCACTCTCACCTAAATATAATTGTGTGGTATTGGTGGAATAGATTATTAGTGTTGTCTTGGCCATGAGAGGGTTAATGGTTGTTGTTGTTGTTGTTTTGGTGGTGGTGGTGGTTGTGGTGGTGGTGGTGGTAGTGGTGGTTATGGTGGTCGTTGTTGTTGTTGTTGTTGTCGTCTCCCCAGGTTCATCTAAATGTGAATCCTGGACTGCAGGCTGAAACTGTCATTCGCCCACAGTACATCGTCATTCCTCCTGGGAAGGAGAGAGATGAGGGTTGGGTTTTCGACCAGGCAGCCGGGTCATCTCGGTGCCACCGTGTGAAGGCGTCCCTCACCAGTATCAGGGCTAATAGTTACTACCAAGTTTCTCTGCTTGAGGTGATTCACTCTTGGCAGAATAAAATTCGCCTGGCTATAGCTGCCGTGGAATACTAGAGCTGTTCTGACTATGAGAAGGTTAAATGAAAACAGCATGTAGCCATGACAACTTACTGCGCTTTCAAATAGCTTTTAACCCTTTCTCGAATACGAGAAGACTTTTCTAAGGTTAATATAATCGCTTGAAGTATCAACAGCAGTAGAGATAATGCCATCGTACTAAACGATGAATGGAAGGAGGGAATAATTAAGCAACAGTAAAAATTATACCATCGTACTCAAGGATGAATGGAAGCAAGGAATAATTACGAAGTATCACCGAGCCATAATATGGCTGTATGTCGCTGTAGGAGTAGAGGAAAATAAAGGCCTGAAGAAACTCGGAAATATCAAGAAGAGAGGTAGGACAGAAGAGCACTAAAGGACGTTTAGGAGAGAAAGACTGGAGACAAAAAGGCCCCTTTTAGTCGCCTCTTAAGACAAGCAGGGATGCTGGGGTTGTATTCATTCTCACTCACCCCAGGCGAATATAGAATGAATGGGGATTGCCTGTAGCCATTTCATTGCCAGGTGTCTCTCCGAAGTTGAAAACAGCCGTATGACGTAGCGGGAACCACATGTTGAAAAATGTCATTGTCTTAAAGGCATTAAATCTGTAACAGCCTAAGCGACATTATAAAACTGAACACACCCTGTATCAGCAGGCTTCATCCTCACAGTCTCAATAATGGAACTACAGTATGCCATCACTTAGTGCTATAAAGTTCCAGCAACAAAGAAAGACAGTAAAAACATCAACAACAACAGCAGCAGCAACAACAACAACAACAACAACAACAACAACAACAACAACAAAGAAATAATGACTAGAACATTTTTTATGCATCATTAAACTCCGACAAACCAGGCAATATAATGAGAACGCAGTCTGCTTTATCATTAACAGAGCAGTAATATTATAAAGCTGTCCTGGTACCAGGTAAGTGCTGTTGCGGTCAGTTACACGTCCGTGGTTCCGAATTAATGAAGCGAAATTCACACCCTTCCAACTTGATTGAATTTAACTGGGTAGTTTTACGAGATCCCGTTTGTTTAGACACTGTTTCGATTGTTTAAAATAACTTGTGACTGCAACTGTGTACGACTGTGGAAAGACATGCTGCTTTTATGAAACTGTTGGAATGCAGTGTGTTTAAAAATTGGTAAAGCAAGCTACATTATTTTGTTGTTTAAAGCATGAGCGCAGACTAATAAAACGTATATACCAGTGGTCAGATTAAAAAAGAGAAACTAGACACAAGCGCTGTTGTTGAATCGTATTATCAGCATTTGTTATAGTTACAATAACAAAGCAAGCACTATTAGGAGCAGTCTCCATTGACCGAATCATTACGAATATTTTAATATTCATCTTGCAACCGAATGATTATTTTACTAAGGGCAACCTCTCATAGCACAGGGTTTGAAAAGCAGTGTATATACAGTATATATATATATATCATCATCATCATCAGCCGTTGTGGTCCACTGCAGGACCGGCCTATCCCTACCGAAGCAGGGACGATACAGCCAATGTATCTCTACCTAGTGGCTTAGGCTGTCTGGTAGAGACTGTATGTTTGGTGAGAAGTGCTTGTGAGTGTGACTGTAGTGTTGTAGTGGCTTTGGATGTGTGTGTAGTCTGTGAACCAAGTGTAATCGACCTGCCTTAAGCCGATTGGGTGCAAGCATACTAATATGCGACACTGGTTCAACCACAGCACCCCTTGTGTCCGCCAAAGTAGCAAGTGGCTTGGTGAACGCTTCCCAAAGTTTTTACAACTCTGGCGGGAGGCGAACCCCCGCTCATCAGCGTGCGAAACGCACACTCTACCACTGTACCACAAAGGCTCATATATATATATATATATATATATATATATATATATTTGTAGTACATGGGGGCGCTCACCATCCACTCAGTGTCGTGCTGCATTGAGTGTCTGCCCTTCCCTGTCTTCCTTCCTTCCTCTTCTGTCTTTCTTTCCTTCATTCTTTCCTCTTCATTCTGCCTATGAATGACTTTACACTCCCTCTTCTGTCTTTTTCTTTCCTTCATTCTTTCCTCTTCCTTCTGCCTAAGGGTGACTCTACACTGAGTGACAAGCCAAATGGTTTCCTGTGCACTAGGAAACCATTTACTATGCTGGGTGGTAACCATATAACCAAATTATAACGCCAGGTGGTTTAGTGGGTAATTATGGCGCTCCACTCGGACTGAGCCTGCGGGGGTTTTCAACTAAGGGGTGGTTGGTGTTTATTGCTCACGTTATGCCACTCAGGGACGAGTGAGGCTGGTCACTGTCGTCTTAAATGCCAGGACCAACTTGCCTAGCCCCGGGCTCCTACGCTTCTCACGGGGTGACAGGATTGGATGATGGAGAGATATATATATATATATATACATATATATATATATATATATATATATATATATATATATATATATATATATATATATATATATATATATATATATATACGTATTGGTGAGGGCGCTCACCATCCACTTACTCATTGTTGTGCTGCTCTCGGGTGGTTGCTGTTTCCTCTCTTTCTTCCTTCTTTCCTACCTTCCTCCTATGTCTTTCTCTCCTGCTTTCTTTCCTCATCCTTCTGTCTGCGGGTGACTCTACACTGAGTGACAAGCCAAATGGTTTCCTGTACACGAGGAAACCATTTACTACGCTGGGTGGTAACTATATAACCAAATTATGGCGCCTGGTGGTTTACTGGGTAAGTAAGTCGCTCCAATTTGACTGAGCCTGTGTAGGTTTATATCCAAGGGGTTGTTGGGGTTTATTGCTCATGTAATGCCACTCAGGGATGAGTGAGGCTGGTCTCTCTCATCTTAAATGTCTGAACCAACTTGCCCAGCCCCGTGCTCCTACGCTTCTTATAGGGCAACACAGGATTAGATGATATATATATATATATACATACAGAGAGAGAGAGAGAGAGAGAGAGAGAGAGAGAGAGATGGATATAGATATAGATATAGATTGAGCGGTGAAACTATTATATTTAGGTCTGGAGACCTCTAGTTATAGTTACAAAGTATTAAGAAGCTATGATTGTATAAGCTTTTAGTGTGGGTAAATGCAGACAAAAAGGCGCTGTTAACCCCTTCACATCGAGAAGTCTCCCCTGCTCTCAATAAAATCGTCTTGTGGTGAATTGAATGAAAAATAATTAGCCATTTCATGGAAGGGATTAGTGGAGTTTATTTTTAATCATTTCACTACAAATGGATCTCCCTCAGCTGAATAATGTCACATGGTCGTAGCAGAGAGTGGGGGGAAGAAAGAATGAAGAACTTATCCAGAATAAAGTTGAAATCTGTAACAACAAAATACTGAAAAAAGAAAAAGTATCCTGTTTGAACGAGAAAAAGAACAGTAATTACCGGGTTAGCTTCCAGTTCAACTTTTTTTCACTTGACAGTTCTCATTTTCTCTCGTATTTACAGCCGGGAGACTCGTACTGGCATTTTGTTGGGTCAGGGGAAACATTACGATCTGATTTTGCCCCATCCGCTGATTAAGCATAGTTTTTTAAGCTTTACTTTGTGCACTGCCATATTTTTTTCTCAATTAATTAGCAATGTGCAACAGAGGACGTTCGTTTGTTTTTGTGTTGCCTTGCATGTTTTTGTGTGTGTGTGTGTGTGTGTGTGTGTGTGTGTGTGTGTGTGTGTGTGTGTGTGTACTATGCAACCCTCCTTAGTACGCATACGCTAGACCGGAGCTTTCTCAGAGAAAGGGAAACTTTTATATTTTCTTTTTAAAAAACTTTATCAGCAAAATCACATCTTAAACATAAGTAATTAACCTTATTCTGTTGTTAAAATTCAACACTAACATCAGTTTTTATATAATTCGCCTGCATTCAAGTTAATTAATAGACCTTGAGTTTCATCGTGTACAAACCCAAATTAAGTGTCCGTACTTGATACTGGCTATTTTTTAAGTCGGAAAACTGAACATACTGGATTTGAAAGCATTTGACGAACTAGCTATTGAGGGATGTTTAAGATGATTTTTTTTTTATTTATTCTTTTTTTTTGTTCTTGCAGCTACCAACGACTTCCTTCAGCTTAGGAAATACAGCTGATAGTGAAGAGGTCAGAACAAGTCTCCCCATTATTTCAGGTACAGCACAGGTTGAATACTATCGTCCGGCAAATTCAGGAGGAAAATAAAGTTATCATTGCTGGTAACCTCTTTAGTCGATTGGCGTACTTCTACACATTCTTGTAACTTTCCAACGATTTTATTTACCTTCGGAAGAATCTCTTGTATTGAAGGGGCCAATTAAGGCTGTTCCACTTACAAAAGTCCCTCCTACGCTGAATAAAATTGTCTGAAAGTAGGAAGAATCTAATGAAGAATACAACACAGGGGTCAGGAGGTTGAGGTCAGTAATGTCACGGCCCTAAGGATTTAACATCACATCATTTTAACTCGACTTCAGTAAACGGACGATTACGAGTCTTACGATCTGTCATTGACGCGGCATTAAACATTTCCTCGTCTCATCATCACAACTGTTACTTAATTGCGTTCTCGAGTGGCATCTTAATTGCCACCACCATGTCCCTCCATTTTACGACCCACTTCGCATCACCAGCACCATCACAGTTGTTACTTAATTACGTCTTAGGGTTCCAGGTCCAGTGACATTACGCATGCATTCATGACCTCTCTTCCTCGTCAGTATTACCTTCAAGCACTGTTGTTTTTAGGGAGGCAAGACTCTTCGACCGAGGTGATAGGAGTCGGAATGGGAGCGAGGGTAACTTTTGCCAGTGTTTAGAGGTTCTTTGGGGCATAGGAGTGGGTGGGAAGTTTTAAGGGGCTGTATAAGGTGTTGGTGGGCTGCGTGGGAGGGTGGGATAGGGTGTGAGGGGGTGAGGGATGCGTGAAGGTATGGAAGGGTCAGTGTAGGAGGATGTAAAGAAGTGCGCAGGGTGTGGGAGAGGGTAAGTTGTGAGAATGTGTTAGGTTTTAGAGGGTGTGGAAGGGTAGGTTGTAGGGGTGTGTGTGTGGGGATGTGGTGTACGTGAGTGTGAAAGGATAAGTGCAGGAGGGTGTGTGCAGTGCGTGGGCGTGTCAGTGAGTGGTTTGAGGATATTTTGAAGTGAGAGAGTGAAGGTTCGTCTGATGTGGTTGTTGAGATCTAGCAGGGTGTGGGGCAGTAACGAGGAAAAGGAAGGTTTATTGAGATGTGAGAAAAAGGTGTATTGGAATGTGGAAGGGTATGGTAGGAGTGCAAGAAGGTGTACTTTGATGGGAAAAGGTGTTATGAGGGAGGGAAGGATGTGTTGAGATGTAGGAGAGTGTGAAAATATTATGTGACTGTGGGATAAAATGTGTTTTTGATCAGATACAGAAGTGTGTGTGTGTGTGTGTGTGTGTGTGTGTGTGTGTGTGTGTGTGTGTGTGTGTGTGTGTGTGTGTGTGTGTGTGTTGTACAAATGGTAAGTTGCGTTTAATTTGGTCGGGTGTGTTGTATCAAGGTAGGACATAGGAAGATATGCTATGATATGGCTATACCAGGTAGTTATGAATGGTTTGGCATCAAGGTGGTTAAGCATTACCAGTGGAGTGATAGTTTTTTTTCACGAATATACTTTTAGTATTTTTTATTCATTTGGTGAAGGTAGTGATCATGTACAGGGAAGAGTGGTGTATGGACGCGAGCTCAGTCAGGATTTTTTGCAAAGTCTTGTTTAAGGATTTGAATGTTGTTAAAAAAAATGTTCCTTGCTCCTCCACAAATCCTACTGTCAGGTTATAACACATTTATTCTTGCCAGGACGTGAACCCTAGATGAAATAGCCCTCGCAGACCTCGGCATACTCATGGTGTTGACGGACTGGTGTTATTGTGACCCAGTGGTCACTTGTTTTAAAGGGGTAATTCCGGTAATGTGGGTTTGAATCCCAGTTTGGCAAGGGAAGATAATACCGGAGTGCAATTTATGGTCTCAGTAGTTTCCCCACTCTTCTATATACCTGTCGACTTGCCGTGAAAATGCCTTTGCTGTTGCCAGCACATCGGACTGCGTAAAGTTTTCTCATCCCAAGCAGTGCGATGGACAAGCAGTACCGAAGCCGATGGCATGAAACGGCATGCAGTAACTACACTGGTGTAGCACTAAAGAGAAAAAATACTGTACTTCAGGAAACGACAGTACTTGCTTAGGCTTAGTCAGATAACATTAAGAAAAAAACATAGGCAACGCTACGTTGTTGCAACTCTCCACTACCAAGCACATACCTCCCCCCCACCTCCCTGCAAACCTGACGAAAGGCATAACGGCCTTCACCCTCCCCCTCCCCTCTGTATAACACAGAAACATTAAAATTTAAAAATTTCAGTATTTTATCCGTGGTAATTATGAAGTTACGAGATTTGATGAAATCATGACTCGTACGTGTCTCATTTAGTCAGCCATTTTTATAATTAGGCTACGTAATAGGTACAGTCATGAAACTTCATTCATAATTAGATATTCATATCATCATTTGTCATGTACAATTTCTGCCTTCTAGGCATAATAATTGCAAAATTTTAATACAAAAATCCAATGGGTCCTTGAGATTCCTTGCTCAGGTTGCATTGGAATCTGAGGTTTTTTTTTTTTTTTTTTTTTTTTTTAAATACTGCTTAAGACACAGCGTTTTACCTATCAGAAGGCACCAGTTCACTATAAGACACATAACTTTGTGGAATTTCATGACTATAATGAGTTATGGCGCGGAAACGAGATCTCTGTGTCACCTGTTGTTGTTGATCCCAGTGATAACAATACCCTCTTCTGACTTCATCAGGTGGAGGGTAAAATATGTGGTGACGAGAGATGATGGAATTGGTATCTTGTGCATAGGAGGGTTGCTGGGCCTTAGAGAATAAGTTTCCTAACCTGTGTCCAGAGTGGCACACAGAAAAGTAAACAGGGTTAAAAAAAAAAAAAAATGAGCAGTGCGGTATCAGTGCCCCGTGGTTCCCTCGCCCAGGATCGTGCTTGATTGGTTCGGTTTCTCTGTCCATTTTTTTTCCAGGTTTCAGAGGCTTTTACCTCTGCTTCTCTCTCGTCCACTCCTCTTCCCTCCAATGTTCTTTGTAATTTCAGGGAAAATAAACATTCAGTAGCTTTGTCCAAATTAAAAACTTCTTTCTTTAACATATGTTATTTGGTAAATTGCTTCATGAAGAAGTTCGGTCCTAATCATAAACGATCGCTTTTGGATCGAATGTACAGTGTTATAACATCACATGAATAAGTTACTATAATCTGACAATTTTGAGAGATGTTTTACTTTTTTTTTTACAGTAATTAAGCTTCATGACAGCATGCATATATATATATATATATATATATATATATATATATATATATATATATATATATATATATATATATATATATATATATATATATATATATATATATATATATATATATATATATATATATATATATAAAATCAGAGAGAGAGAGAGAGAGGGAGGACTAAAAGAGGAGTGATGGAAATGGAGAGAGAAAAAATGTAAGGTTTTTGTAGCTATTACTCTGTTGTAAGATATAGTGTCGCACGCTTCCTTGAGTTTTTATAAGTCACTCACTCGATGTAGTGCTGCTGTCGGGTGTGTACCCTTTCCTCTCCTCCATCCTTCTTTCCTTCCATCCTCTTCTGTCTCTTTCCTTCATTCTTTCCTTGTCCTTCTGCCTGTGGGTGACTTTATACTCCCTCCTCTGTCTTTCCTTCATTCTTTCCTCTTCCTTCTGCCTGTAGGTGACTCTGCACTGAGTGACAAGCCAAATGGTTTCCTGTACACCAGGAAACCTTTTTACTACGCTGGGTGGTAACCATATAACCAAATTTTGGCGCCTGGTGGTTTAGTGGGTAATTATTGCGCTCCAATCGGATCGAGCCGGTGAAGGTTTATATCCAAGGGGTGGTTGGGGTTTATTACTCATGTAGTGCCACTCAGGGATGAGTGAGGCTGGTCACTCTCATGTTAAATGTCGGGACCAACTGCCTAGCCCCGGACTCCTACGCTTATCATGGGGCAATGTAGGATTGGATGATGGATGGATGGAATAATAATTACATCAGTGCTTTTTACTGAACTAGGCTACGCAGGTAATTACATATATAATATGTACAAGGTTGTAAGTTATGATGTAACTGCAAAAATAATACCAGTATGTATCTAAGTTATCCATCCTTTCTGTTTAGTTTGAATGGATAAAACTTCCAGAGTATAAGAACTTTCATTCTAGAAACAAAATCGAGCATATATTGACGTTCATGAGGGAAAACATTTGAACATCGCAGAGGTGTTTGTACCGAAAGGATCGTCTTGGAATCAAACTGTCTAGTTTGGAAGGAATCAGGCTGGATAACGATGTTTTTTGAGGGGCAGAACCCTTTTCATAAGTCAGAAGATGTCACTCTCTGTTGAGAAATCTTTGTTTGTCCGGGATGCAGTATTCAGTTCTGTGTTCAGGTCTAAAAGCATATCTGTGAATGTGTACTTGGAAAAAATTCACGTAAAAGGTCTCCGGGCGATTTTTTTTTTTTTTTTTTTTCAGCTTAAGCATTTCGAATGGAAGGGTAGATAAAACTCTCAATAATTCCTTTACTACTCGGGAAATCTAGTAGGCTGAATAAAATAGGCAGACAGTACGGAAAATAAAACAAAAAAGGCCGTCAACGAAATAGAGTGTGGCATTCCATTTTCAGTTCTCTCCATTTTCACACAACCAGCCTCGTGGAGAGTCATTAGCCGCTTGGTGTTTATGTTCCAGTCCAGTTCTCTGTGGTACTGTGAGGTAAGCAGTACTATGCAGAATAAATATATGTGGCCTCTCTGGCAGTAGAAGAGACTGAGGTAGGGAATTCTTGTGGCTGTGTTCAGGGAAAGATTAAATATTGCCTTCATGTTAGCTTGGATAAGGTGGGGTAGCCTTGTGAGATTGGGTAGGTGCTGAGTAGATGATTAAATTTAACATCTGTACTTGCTAGGATAAACTGAGGTAGCCTAGTACAGATAGGTAAGTGTTGAGTGAAAGATTACTTGATGTAGTGTTTTTGGTGGTGTACTGGGATTACCTAGTGCTGGTGGCTTTATGTTGAGTGAAAGATGAATATTCTCCTCGGTATGAACAGGAAAACTGGGCTAGTGAGGTATTGGTGGGTATGTGCGAAGTGGATGATTAAATGGACGAAGTATCGGTGTGTACTAGAATAATCTGATGTAGTGTGTGTGTGTGTGTGTGTGTGTGTGTGTGTGTGTGTGGTGTGTGTGTGTGTGTGTGTGTGTGTGTGTGTGTGTGCGTGCGCGTGTGTGTGTGCGTGCGCGCGCGCGCGCGCTTGTAAATTACTATATTCTTTTCTGTTTTACTTGGCCCAGGTTTCAAGCCTTTTGATGCTTTTTTTCACGTAGCTCAGTGTCAAAAATAAACAGTACTACGACTCTTCATCCATCCCATACCGTTCCTTCGTGACTATCATCATATTCTAGTGTTATTGTATTGTTAGAGGTTGAATAGATGGTAATGTCTGGCGACGTTAGAGTGAAATAATTATATTGTAACTTTGGATTCCGTGGTAAAGAAAATGTATGTTAAGCCCTTCATTTCGAGCGGGGTCTCTACCAAAGTTGAATATAATCGTCTGACGGTAGCCTGCTTAGTATTATCAAATCGTCGTGTTACTTAAGTGAGTAGAATGTACCAGTGTCTTTATTATCAGCTTCACTCTAACAGTTCCAGTACAAGGCTGTTTGCAATACGGGTGCGTGGGCGCAATACGGGTGCGGGGCGCATTACGGGTCAGGGGTAAGCACCGGTAGTCTCATCACACTCTGGGTACAAGTGATGCTCAAACTCCCACTCTTTCCTCGTTAATCACTTCAGTCCAATTTTTTTTTAACTCTTGATACTTCTGGACGATTTTTTTTTTCTTTCAGCTCAAGAAAATTATCTGACAACAGGGTTAATAAGCAACCTCTGTTCACCCTTCATTATGACGATGTTTCTCATTCGTATTTTTGTCATAGCATTTTATTCACACACACACACACACACACACACACACACACACACACACACACACACACACACACACACACACACACACACACACACACACACACACACACACACACACACGCAGAATTATTGACGTTGGGAGATATTTACTCAGAGAATGTGGGTAGTTTTCTTTCTGCTGTCCCCCCAAATACGAAATTCATATATTTTAATGTGCCTAAATACTCGGGTAAGTATTTCCATTATAATTTACTTGAGGGGAGGGAATATATTATATACTCATGAGAGGTATATGAGGGAGGGGGGAGTGAGTTGGGGGAAGGCAGTCAAAAGGTGGGTGACAGAACGACTTGGAGGCGTTTTGTCTGCGGCCACCCTTTGCGGGATTAGGGCGTCGGGCTGTAGATAGATAGATAGACATAATTAAAATGTGGTTCCACGAATCAGGATTAAGTGTAAGTAGGATTTTTTTTTTTTAATTACCATCAGACTCTTGTATCCGGCTTTTGAGTAATTTTAGTGAAGGGATTAAATCACATTAGAGATACGCAGAGAACACATGGTTTCCCCCTTCCTCTTCAAAGATACTAAAACATATAATATAATATGTCCCGGAATACCCGGCTAGGAAAATCCATTTAAATTTAGAAAGTTGAAAAAATAAAATATAATCTCATATATAAAAATGTCGCATGAATCTGGTTTAGCTGTGAGTTGGAGGAAAGGCTGAAAAATTTTGGGATGGAGGAGGAAAAAGTGTTACAAGTGGGATGGTAAACGGTAGCAGTTTGGGTGAGAGTAGTGTGTGTGTGTGTGTGTGTGTGTGTGTGTGTGTGTGTGTGTGTGTAAAACAAATCACTATCTGTGGTTTGTTTTTGCAGTGTGTGTGTGTGTGTGTGTGTGTGTGTGTGTGTCCTTGTATTTTTGCTTGGTTATGTGTGTGTACGTACGCATGAGTAAGTATTCCGGTAAATTAAGCCTAGTCAAGCCAAAACGCAGACTAAAATTACATCTTGTCTCACGTCTCCGTCTCGGTCTCTCTCTCCGGCTTCCTTCCCCTCTCACCCCTTCATTTGCATCACCTCGGGCTCGTCTTTATCTTTATTTTATTCCCTTTGTCTTTATTTCTCACCTCTGATTTCTCCCCCTCCTTCTCACTGCATCCACGTTAATTAAATTTTACGTAACTCGTATCTCATCCACTGGTCATTACTATCTCTTTGTTCCCTACGGTCTCTCTCTCTCTCTCTCTCTCTCTCTCTCTCTCTCTCACACACACACACACACACACACACACACACACACACACACACACACACACACACACACACACACACACACACACACACACACACACACACACACACACACACACACACACACACACACACACACACACATTTCACAGAAACCATCATCGTAGTTAACGCCCACATGCTGTAAACACACACACACACACACACACACACACACACACACACACACACACACACACACACACACACACACACACAACTCTCTTCCTTATTTGGCCTGTTTTACGCCTCACTTGTTCCTTTTCCTCACTTTATCTCTTTCCATAACTTGCATCTTTTTTTTCTTTTTTTTATTTCCCTCATATTGTCTCATTTATTTTCCTCTCCCTCTCCTGTTTTAAATTTCTTGCCCTCTCCCTCCTCTTCTCCGTTTCCCGATATACTTCCTTCTTCCTCGTATATTTATAGGTGTCCTCAATTCATTTTCATCTACCTTTTTGCTGTTTTCTTTCCCTTGCACTATTCCTTTTTCTTTCCTCCCTTTATTCACTTCCGTCGGCCATTCATCCTTTTTTCATTTTTCTCCACCCTGTCTTATCTACGTTCTCGTACACTAGTCCTCCTTTGCGTTCTCTCTCTCTCTCTCTCTCTCTCTCTCTCTCTCTCATTGTCTTTTTTTTTTTTTATTCTTACTCATTTCTTGTCCTCCTCGTTTCACACACTTCCTTCTCTCTCATTTTTGCATTCTTCCACATTCATTTAACGGACCCACGCCCACATCCTTTTCTCTTTCATTTCTTCATGCCTGTGCTTGGCAATCATACTTTCTCCTTTATTAAATTTTCATATAACGCTTCCTTCGTTTCCTTATATCTTTTCTTCCCATTTGCTTTCTTCCTCGTTCTATCGTCCCTAACGTCCTCCACATTGCCCTTCTTTTCAATCTTTTTCCACTCTGTATTTCCAAACGCTTCTTACACTATTAACTCTGATCCTCCTTCAGTCTGTATTTTCACTTTTTCTTCTGTTTTCTCTTTCTCCCTCTTTTTTCTTTTGTTTTTTCTCCTTCGTTTTTCTTCCTCTTTCTCTTGTTCTCTCATTTTCTTCCATTTTCTCTTTCTCCCTCATTTTTCTCCCGCATTCTCTTATCTCACCTTTTCTCCTGCATTTTCCTTCCCTCCCATTTTTCTTGTTTCCTCTTTCTGCTTCATTTTTTTTTTTTTTTTTACGTTTTCTCATTTTTTTCTGTCCCCTATTTTTTAATATTGTCAGGCCCTAATCGCTCACACCCCACGGAATAAACTCGTCTGCCTTTAACTGAAACAGAATACTAGGTGACAGCGTCAACACTCAGAAGGTCTTACGGAAAATCATCAGGTGAATAAAGTTACCTGACGTTACCTGGCACTAAATACAGAAGACACGACCATGAAAGGATTGTTACACTGTTCTCATTTTTCGAAATTTTCCTGTACCACCTTTTTGTCTCTATATTATCTTGCTTTCATTCTGCCTTATTTTTTTTTTTAATTTCCTCTTACACCTCTTCCTCTCTCTTTACTTTTCTTTCCTGTTCCGTTTCCATCGCCTTCTCTGTTTGTTCTCTTTGTCTCTGCCTCTCACATATCCATGAATACCTGAATATCTGAAAGCGACAAAGTGTTAAAGTGAGTGTGATTTAATATTTGTCTTTTTATGTCTGTGTTTGCCACCAGGTATGACTGTTTGCCTCCGGGTATGAGAGAGAGAGAGAGAGAGAGAGAGAGAGAGAGAGAGAGAGAGAGAGAGAGAGATGATGAGATCCTGTCCCCTTTCCCATAAAGTATATATATTTTATACTCCGAGTAATTAGCTGTTTCTAATCCTGACAATTTCAAAATATTTCGCTTCGATGCCCTCGACTTCGGAACTCCTCTTTCTCCTCCTCCTCCCCCTCCTCCCCTACTACTTGTTCATTTTCTTAATCTAATTTTTACTTCTGTCACCGAATTAGACCAGATCTTCCTGAATGGTATGGTCCGTGATGCTCCCAGCCAGTTACATAAAGGACGGAGTAGTGTTGGCATTGTTACATAGTTTCATCATCATTCGCTCTTCTTTTCATCATCACTCCCTGTTCTTTTCCTTACACTGATTCTCATTACTCTTCCTGCCCTCAGACGATTTTATTTGGGCTAGACGGCTTTTTTTCTTTTTACTGGAGGGTTTTTTTATAGCCGTCATTAACACTTTTCCTGTCAGAGCTATTTTGTAAGTTGAATAAAATCTTTTGGTAATAGCAAGGAAACAGTAATCTTCAGTTCGATTACGTATTTCTTATTTCATTCTTGTTATCCCCAGACGATTCTGTTCAACTTCGGAAAACACCCAAGTGGGGAAGGGGTTAATGAAGGCTGCGTCTAACCCAACCAGGTCGAAAAGTCTCTTCTTTGCTGTATAAAATTGCTTTAAAACAGCAAGATTTGTTGTTGCCGAGTAACAGAGTTTGTCTAGCCTGGCAGACCCATCAACCGCAGGCAAACAACCACCTCTGCAGGGCCGTCCGACACATTGAACCGATGTTCGAAGCGCAGGGTAGAGGTTTGGTTCGCGGGTGGACGTCGTATTTGCGTCACTCCACCCGCTTAACAAGAGCACCAGAGTGGGCTCCATACACGAACTTATCCTCTCGAGAGAAACGCGCCGCTATCAAAGGGATAATATTCTTCATAAATACGATTCATGCCGTGGAAGTAATATGGGGGGGGGGGAGTATGTGACGAATTCTGTCGCGGATTATTTGCCCATAGTGCAACAGATACGGAGAATTTTACGTATGGCTGGATGCTGATATCGTCTGGGATGTTGTTGTTGTGTGTCGTAATACGCGAGGAGTTGGCGAGGAATGATATGGGATGTGGGGCCTTGTAAATAGTGTCCTAAGCATGGATTGTGTCAATGATAATTTTTATTTGCGATTGTCTTAAGTCATACGGCCGCCATACACTTCACAACCAACCTGGAATGAATAGCAGAGTGAAGGGGTTGCTTGGACGTCATCGGAGTGAAGAAGCTGCCAGTATCATTCCTCCCTCCCCCCCCGACTCTCAGTTTACGCACACACATTCTTATCCTCTTCTTTCTTTATTTTCCTTATCTCGTGCACACTTCCCCTCCTCCATACTTCGTCATTCTCACACTGTCATCTTCCTCATCCATTCTCCTTCGTACTTTAATTCATTATATTCAGTTCTTCATGCTTACAGCCTCACACTTTTCCTCATCCCCTGATTCCTACTCCCTCATACTATTCTTCCTCATCCCCTCTCCCTTATACCCTACCTCATCTCCTTTTTTATACTTTTCCTCATTCCCCTCGCTTAGATTCTTCCTCATCTCCATATTATATTCTCCCTTTTCCCCACTTATACTTTCCCTTATCCCCTCTCCCTTATACTCTTCATCCCCTCTCCCTTATACACATCATTCCCTCTCCCTTATACTCATCATCCCCTCCCTTATACTCTTCATCCCTTCTCACTTATACTCTTCATCCCCTCTCCCTTATACTAAATATCCCCTCTCCCTTATACTCATCAACTCCCTTATATTCTTCTCCCCTGTCCCTTATACTCATCACCTCCCTTATACTCTTCATCCCCTCTCCCTTATACTCCTCACCACCTCTCATTTATACCCTTCATCACCATTCCATATACACATCATCCTCTCTCCCTTATTCTCTCCCTCATCCCTTTCCCCCTTATCCCTCATACACACATTCATCTCTTTGACACTCTCACTCTCCTCCATTACCCCCGTCCACTCTCCATCATACTCTCTTTTATCATTCTTGTCGTTTTTCTTATCTTATTCTCCTCTCATTCTCACATATCTTTATATTTTATCTTCCTTTTATTCTCTCATATGCTTTCTCTTTCATCTTATCACCATTCTCTCTCTCTCTCTCTCTCTCTCTCTCTCTCTCTCTCTCTCTCTCTCTCTCTCTCACACACACACACACACACACACTCTCTCTCTCTCTCTCTCTCTCTCTCTCTCTCTCTCTCTCTCTCTCTCTCTCTCTCTCTCTCTCTCTCCATCCCCAGCATCTTTTCCCTAATACCCCTTGCCATCACTGACTCCCACGCAGCCATCAGCCACCTCTCCCCTCCCCTCCCCCTGACCCTCCCTCTTATCCCTTCCCCCTCCCACCCCCTCCCCCCTCTTCAAGCTGCTCATCCTATTAATATAACTTTTTCTCCCTGTCTTCCGTTCACTTCACATTTTCCTTAAGTCAGCCATGTTTACATTCGTTATTTCTCTTAACCCTTTTCCCATTTTCTATTCTTTGTTTCCCTCCCTCATCTTTATTCTTGGCTTCCCTCCCTCTCTTCTCCTCTCTCCCCGCCTCTTTTTTCCCTATCCCTCTCTTTCCTCACCTTCTTCCCCTTCCCACCTTCTCTTACCACTTCCTTCTCTCCTCTGCTCTCCTCTCTCCATTCACCTATTTCTCTCATCTTCCTACCTTCACTCCTCGCCCATTTTTCTCCCTACCTACTCTTTTCTCGCCACTGTTTCTTTCCTCCCCACCAGCTTCTCTCCCCTCCTCACTTTTTCCTTTCGTCGTTACTCCCCACTTTTTTCTTTTTCTTCCCTCCCCACTTTCATCTTTCTTTCCGCTCCCCACCTTTTTCTTTCCACTTCGCTCCCCACCTTTTTCCTTTTCTCCCCTCCATACCTTCTTTCCTCACCACCTCCCTACCTTTCGCCTTTCCTGTTCCATTCCCACCATTTTCTTTCCTTTCCCCTCCCCACCTTTTTCTTTCCTCTCCCCTCCCCACCTTTTTCTTTCCTCTCCCCTCCCCACCTTTTTTCCTCTCCCCGTTCAACCTTCGTCTTTCCTGTTCCCTCCCCATCATATCTCCTCTTCCCTCCCCATCTGCTTTCCTCTCCCCTCCCCATCTTCTCTCCCTTCTGTCTTCTCTCCTCCCTCTTCCTTCTTTCCTTTCCCTTCATCTTCTCCCCTCTCCCTTCTTCTTCTCCCCTCTCCCTTCTTCTTCTCTCCTCTCCCTTCTTCTCTCCTCTCCCTTCTTCTCTCCTCTCCCATACTTCTTCTCTCCTCTCCCTTCCTTTATCTCCCCTCTCCCTTTCTTCTTCTCTCCTCTCCCTTCCTTCTTCTCTCCTCTCCCTTCTTTCTCCCCTCCTTCAGTATGCCATAATGTGTTGAGTCTTACGAATAACTCTTTGCGGCCAAACACCCTCTTAAATTCCCTACTCCATCTCTCCCCCACCCCCCCAGAAGGAGATAAATTTAGTAGTCGTAATAAACAAGATGTACCGGTTCACCCTAAGGAATAAACAAGGTGTACCGGTTCACCCAAAGGAATAAACAAGGTGTACCGGTTCACCCTAAAGAGCGGAACGTGGATTTAGAGAGAGCTCAAAGATAACCCCATTGAAAATACTGTTCCTAAATATTTCACAATGAACTATTTCCGGATATCTTTCACCTTTTATCCTTACCATGAATCTTTTAAATATCTCTTAAAAACTCACCATCCTTTGAAGTAATGTAAAAACAAGAGTTACGGAATCATGCAGGATTTTATGTGTCTAATTTAAACATAATTAGTGTCGTAACGAAATGGGTTGAACGTATTTTTTTTTTTTTTTTTTTTTTTTTTTACCTGGGCGAGTCATCAACCTTCCGCGTATTCTTATCATCGTTTCCGTGACGCACAGGGAACACGTGGTCAGGAAATGGCGAACGTGAATGCCTTTAAATATTTAGATAATGTGGTATGTAAGGCTGGAGATTAGAGGATCAGGTGAGGAAAGGGTACAGCAAGGATGAAAGGTTGCAGGTACATTGGGTGCTGTGATAAGGAAAAGGGGGGGTGGGCTTGGAGGTAAAGAAGCCGTTCCATGACAGTATTGTGATCCCCTTCTCAAGCAAAGCTTGGACTTTTATGGAAGGACACAAAGAAAAGAGTGAAAGCAGTGGAAAGGAGTAATCTGAGAGTAGCATGCGGCGGTACGTGGAGAGACGGCCAAATAAGGAAAGTAGGGAGCATTGTGGTGTTGATGTGGATGTGTTGGAAAATGTTAGAAATACTCTGAGATGGTTTGACCGCGTATAGAGAGTGCAGTATGAGAGATTGCCTACGAGAGTGTATGTGAGCAAGGTGGACGGAGAGAGGAGGAGAGGAAGACCAGGGACGAGGCGAAGGTATGAGGAGGAGAGGTATATATATATATATATATATATATATATATATATATATATATATATATATATATATATATATATATATATATGAATGGTGGTGGAGGGTTGTGTGAGTTGGAGGAAGGGCAGCCTAAAGGCAGAAGACAGGATGACATGGAGGTATATTGTTCGTGGCCACCCCCTAGTGCATTAAGGTGTCTGGCTGTAGACCGATGATTTTAAAGGAAAAAAAAAGTGCAAAAACGTCACCTTGACACACACACACACACACACACACACACACACACGCAAACCACTTGCTGGCTCAGTGGTAACGCTCTCGCCTGGCATCTGTTAAGACAGGGGTTCACGCCTTCCTCCGGATGGAGAAAGTTTCACTGACGAAGGCGGTGGTTACTGTCCCCCTTGAGCAAGGGGATGGATGTGTGCTTGTGTGAAGGTCACGACCTTGCCCTTAGAACGGACTATATGACCTCTCAGTTCTTTTCCGAGAGGGTAAAAGCTGTTGATCACGACCATCACGTGATCCTGACCGACCCGGTGAGTTACACACACACACACACACACACACACACACACACCACAATTTTTTTTTAGAAGAATAGGTCAGAGAGCAGGAACACAGGGCAAAGTTCGACATTGACCAAGCAGACTCAGCTAAAAGTTTTAATCCATTTTAGGCCAAGCTTTGGAGTAGGGTTGAGGGTAATTGAAGAATGATTTGATTTAATGTTGGACACTCGGTCAGAGGTCAAGCTTACAAGGCAAGGTCAAAGTTAGCCCTGTATATGTGCATGTGAACAAAGCTACTTAATCACTTTAATCCAGTTTAAGCTAATCTTCGTGGAAGTGTTAAGGGTCAGCCAGGGAGTAAGCCTACTTTTTAGTACAATAGATCGTAGGTCAAGGTCAAATGGTATTGTCATCTTAAGCAGTCTTTATATAATCTAAACCAATCTGTAGAAAGGTTGAGGATAAGGCAAGGATGAACTTATTCGAATTTGAGAACAGTTGGAAACAAAGATCACAAAGAAAGGTCTCATGCCAAGAAAACAGGGAAGGTCAGCTCAAATAGTTCTAATCTAATTTGAATCAAACTTGGTGGGGATGTTAAGGGTCAGGCAAAATCGAAGAAATTCAATTCTGAAACAGAGATCAAGGTCACAGGGCAAGGTCAGAGTTCTACCCTTGAGTCTGTATGTGAAGAAAATAACAAACAGTTTTGATATCATTTGGATCAAACTAGATAGATGAGTTGATCATCCACGAGGTCGACCTGTCGTTTTATAGGCCAGTAGGTGTCAAGGATCAAGGTAACATGGCATGGTGAACTTAAACAGTTGTATCCGATGTAAACACTGTGGAAGGGTTCAGGTTTAAACAAGGATAAAGAGATTCAATTTTGACACGATTATTCTAAGGTTAAGGTTACAGGGAAAGGGGAAATCCAGGGTCAGTGGACAGAGTCATCTCAGGCAGTTCTGATTTGATTTAAATCAACGTTGATGTAAGAATTAAAGGTTTGGCAAGAATGACCCCGTTGAATTTTGAGAGTAATCTGTCAAAGGTCAAGGTTACTGTGCAAATTCAAACATTCGGCCCAAGACCAGATGGTGGGCACGGGAGTTACACATCTTGGTACTCCTTTTATTTATTTATTTATTTTTTTTGGTATTACATAACTCAGTGAGATAGTCATTCTGTCGATTACCCTGCTAGGAAAGGAGCACAGTTGTATGACCATAATAATCTTCATCAATCAGTTTCAGTCCTTTGTCAGACCCATAAGTTCCTCAACTTCCATGCCTCTGTTTATCACACACTCGTTTACCATATCTTCCGTTTCCTTCATGACTACCAAGCCTCCTCACACTACTCTGTCTCTATCCATTCTATATATTTGACCATACCATGGAAACACCCTTAAGTACGAGTAAGTCAGTTTGCTTGATCCACATCGTTGACAAACACCATATCACATCCATGGAACCCACACACATTTTTAATTACCAACCACGATGGCGAAGCTGGTATTGTTTTTAGTTCGTCTGCGGTCTGTCTGTGTATCTCTTTGCACGATGACTTCGCAGCCGCTCAGATTATTATAATAAAATTTTACAGGTGTGTAGTAGGAATGAAAATCTACGAGTTCGAAATTGATGAAAGTAGGTCAAGGTCAGTGTATCTTACCACGATAACTTCGCAACCGCTCAAGATATCATCACAGAATTTTACAGGTGTGTTGTAGGAATGCAAATCTCCTACCAGTTCGAAATTGGTAAAAGTAGTTTAAGGTCAAGGTCATATTCCGAGCGGCGCTAGATATGTTATCGGCTCGCGGCTGGTGTGATTTCCCCCTTGGGGTGCCTCTTGTAGTAGTAGTAGTAGTAGTAGTAATAATAATAATAATAATAATAATAATAATGATAATAATAATAATAATAACATAGTGTCATCATGATGATGATCATAATGATTATAGATTTTCCGCTGCAGAATCCGTTACAGCTGTAAAATAGCTTAGGAGGTATCCCTGTCGTATACTTAAAACTTCAGTATGGAAGAGGAAGGTAGACACACAGTCTTTGACGATAATTTCTGAAGCACGTGACAAAGATAGAACATATGTCTTTGTAAGGAAACTTGTCATTGTGATTTTTGTGGTCAGTAAATCTCTCTCTCTCTCTCTCTCTCTCTCTCTCTCTCTCTCTCTCTCTCTCCTTGGTAATAATGAGAGTGAGGCAGCTTCCGTCGCCCTTCCCTCTCTCGCTATCTCGGTGTTGTCATTAACTCCACACCTACTTTTACCGGGATTACCCTCTTGTTTTACCCGGATTATGAGACGCTGTTTTGCATATCTTCCACGACTCAAGGAGGTGGAATTTTCAAAGTCCTTAAATGGTTTTCTTTTGGGTTTAGCGTGTGCGAAGAAGAGGCTTGGACTGCTTATCTGTTGGCTACACAACGTGCGTGTGTAACACTAGTTAATTATTGTAATTGCCTGCCGTATTCACTGACTCATCCTCATTATTTTTATAGCTAATGTGACATACATGCTTACATACATATGCATATCAATATTTATGTAAACGAGTATATTTATATATTTATATTAATATTTTATACAGAGAAGAAAAAACAAAGGCAGTATGTCCGCAAAGTCGTTATTTCCAAGGAAACATTAACATTAGAGAGCCAGAAGCAAGATCCGTTCATTTCGAAATGTCTGGAATCATTTCGTTTAAAAGACTAGAGGGTATAATGCAAAGGGAAATCCAGATTGAGGAAGACAGTTGTAGAGTCGGGGTCTTGCATACATAACTGAAAGTATTGGTTAACACCTGCATTAGATAACTGGAAAGAAAAGGTGTCAGAGTGCACTCCCAGTCGGGTGCTGCTCGCCCTTCGTAATGGAGGAAAGGTACAAGGATACAAACATATAGTTCATGAGCACAGTGACAACTGAATTAGGGACAGTAATGATATAAAGATGTAGTAGCACAGAGAAGAGAGAAAGGTTGTAGGAAGTCAGTAAGAGGAGTGGAGCTGATGAGACGAAAAGTCTGGCACCACCCTGTTTATAAAAGCTCTGTGTATGGAGGACCCTCCAAACATGAGTTTACACAGAAACAAAAGATCCCTGTGCAAAGTCAACAGCTGTGCGGGGGTAAAGAATGCACTGAGTCGGCTTAACACTCCCAATCTCTTGGAATCGGATTTTGCAGGACAGATAATGTGATCTCTCATATATATATATATATATATATATATATATATATATATATATATAATAATGTGTGTGTGTGTGTGTGTGTAGTATATCGCATCGCTTATAGCAATGTTGCCCGGCGTTGCACTTGTTAGCATAGTTACAGACTTTTGGTGTTACCACAACGTCATGGACAACAGTCCACGGCTCACCCATGATTTATGTCCATCCACTCCCTCCACCATATCATCTCCGTGCATCCACCCACCTAATGCACGGACTCAACTAATATACCCAGTCATCTTGGAAAATAAGGATATTTTCTAAGGGGGTCTGACGCAGAAGCTGCATCCCTTCCCCCAACATCAGTGTTTAACAGTTACGGTGCACATGCCCTTTATCCTGAAAACTGTAAATGTTATATTTGAGGGTCAGCGGTGGCAGCTCCTCCTGAATGCCCAAGTTCATTTCCTCTGGAGCCTACAACGTAATTCGGCCAGTTTGATAAGTACCGGTATATTCTTGCAAGTCCACCTTTTATCACAATGAATAGTTTCTTGTCGGATCAAGTTTGGTGGGATGCTGTATTCTTTCCCTTGAACCTCCACACTTAGTGTCTGTGGTATAAATTAATTCTTTTGCCTTTGTCTGTGACCATGTAAAATTTGGCTTATTTAACCTGAACACTTTACAGGGATGGCTCCAAACTCCCCCCACTGTTTTTATGGTGTTCTTGACTCCCCTCTGAGCCAGTTCGGTCATATTTGTAGTCATGGAAATATTCAGGACGGTTGCATGAACACTGTGGTTGAACAAAGCGGAACAGACAGACAGACAGACAGACACACACACACACACACACACACACACACACACACACACACACACACACACACACACACACACACACACACACACACACACACACACACACACACACACACACACACACACACACACACACACACACACACACACACACACACACTAGCTGTTGTTTCAACCCTGCATTTCATTTAATGCTTTGGCTTTAAAAGATCAAACTAATTTTTACTGTAATGTTTTCTTTTTGTTCTTTGTCGTACTATTCTATTTGCCTAAAACAAAAAACAGTGATCTGTCTATCTATCTAACATTGTCTATCTGTCCATCTGTCTGTATCAGTCTATCTATCTGTGTGTGTGTCTGGCTATCTATCTGTCTGTTTATCACTATCACCCTGTCCATCTGGCAGTCTGCATCTCTTCATCTGTTTGTCTATCTGTGTCAGTTTATCTATCCCGTCTTTTGTTTCGGTCATACACCTCAGCAGCCTCACTAAAATTCATCATCATCACACTGCCAGACGCCATGTATCCCAAACGGGGTGGCCAAGGGCTTAGAGTTAATTGTTTTACAGGGAGGGGCACTAATCCTCCACCAACCCCACTTGACACGTAGGGATGCCAACAGCATCTGGTGTTCCCAGGCGGTCACCCATCCAAGTACTAACCAGACCCAACGTTGCTTTAAAAAGAATAAAGCCATTGATTACCATAAGTCCAAGTTACAGCTCCCTGTGTGAAAAGGTGCCCCAGATAGTCCTGATAGAACAAAAAACAATAATAGCGAGAGAAATAGTAGAAATTTTTAGACTACATTTTTTTTTTCCAGTCCACCAAATCATTATAGTATACAAACTGTAACTTTCTCGGTCAAAACACACCAGAGATAATTACCGAGCAGGTGGGGGGGGGGAGGAAATACAAGGAAAAGAAAATGAAAACAAGGAGATACGTTGACATTTTTTTTTTTTTCAATAATAGTTTCTTTTTTGCATCAGTCAATTTCGAAAAATGTACTGTATTCGAATCTGAATCTGGCTGTACCTTAAATTTTCAGGTTTATGTCAGGTGTGGAGAAAATGAACCTATACGTTTCCCCTGGTAACCGTATAGTACACTTTTCATTTTCCTTTCTTTAACAATGCCCGAGACGCAGCGAATTCATTTATATAAACAAATACACATGCGAAGTAAAAAAATGCACTTTTATGGCGGGGTTGGCATATCTTAGCTGATCTGAGTATGTATATCCTTACTATATAAATGCTATTAAGCATGAAAAATCTGTTTATCAAGTATCCCTTGGAACTTGTTGCCAAAACAGAAAAAAAAAAACTTGTAAGTCACAGCAAGATAGGAAAACAATAGTGGATTTATTAAGCAAAATAGTATGTGAATTAATTGCCAGGACAGAGAAATGTTGCAACTCACAGCGAGACAGTCATCTCCTTGCAGGTATCCGGGGCAACGTCGGCGAGGGTGTGGAGGAGGACTGAGGCATTGCAGGCTATCTCATACACGTCGCCGGCCTCCTCTCTCCTCATGAGCGGGTCTCTTTTTACGCCCTCTTGATCATCCTGGTCAATGCTTGTCGTCCCGTCATCTCCAGCCACCACCACCTCATCACTATAAGTCAGCGTGTGGTCCTTTGCTTGACCCTTTTTGTGGCCTTCTGTTTGACCTATTTTGTGGGTGACGAGGCAGTGGTGTGGTTGTGGCTCGCAGGTGGTGAGGTGTTGCATATTGTTGGGTATAGGGCCGTAGTCAGAGTAGGCTTCATCTGTTTCCCTCCATGTAGTCTCGTAGCTGTGGTATTGGTTTGGGAGGTCGTTTATTTGGTTTGGATTCTGTACCAGGAGGCTGTCATTATCGCTTACGGTGCTGTGGATGAAAGTTTGGTGAGGCGAGCTACCCACCCCTGCCTGCGGTGGTGGTTGGTTGTGAGGAAACTGACTGGGTATTGCAGATGTATAATCCAGGTCAAAGTTCGTGTCAGGAGCGCTATTTACATTATTCTGAACATCGGTGTTATCGTAATAGACTTCTGGCACTCTTTCTGGGATTCTGATGTTCGTACTATACTCACGCATGTGGTAACCTCGGTCCAGATTGACTGTATCAGCACCACTTTTGTCAGATGAACTGTACGGTTCCCAGCCATTGGTATATTGGCCGTGTATTGTGTCGACATCAGTGTTTTGTTTTCTAGCACCAAAGTAACTGTCACTGATATCCATAAAATCCTTTGACTTACTGGCCGTTCCTTTCATATCATTAACTTGTGTTCTTTTACCCATATAATCCTGTATTCTTACATCAGGTACACTTTCACTAACATCATTATTGTCTAGATTATCCTGATACATTCCCTTGTGTCGCGTCTGAGCTACACTCCCAGAACTCGCATGCTCCTTGGCATTAGCACCAGTCTGAGAAGCCACTCTGAATCTGTCTATACTACTCGATATTCCACTTAGGTAGTCACTCTGAGACGCGTTTGGATATACATAATTATTCAGACTGGTGTAGTCGTTGTTTCCTGTGTAGTACGTGCTATAACTAGGTGTATCAGTGTATTTTCTGGATTGTTCAGGCATAAACGAAACACCAACAGTGTCCTCGCTGCTGCCAAACTCGCTAAGATCCTCATCTGTCTGAGGCGTGGGCTGTAAATGGCCAGTCGTGTCAGTCCATACTGGACTGTGAGCTGTCATCGAATTATTGGACAAGGCATCGGCTTCACTGCCCACTTCCACCTCGGCCGCCCCCAGACCCTGCTCCCTGGTCGTCGTGTTTCCTCCTTCGCCTTGGCTTACGGACGGCGGGGAGAGCAGCGCTGAGATGGAGGTGTTATTGTTTTCGCCACTCAGGTTACCCTCTGATATATTGCCCTGTAGAACGTCTGCGGTGGGCACAGGAACTTGTGAAGTGTGATGTATTGTATTGTTCGTGTCAAGTAGCTGCTTACTGTCACCAAAGTCCCATGATTCTGTATCTGTATTGGTAAACTGGGTGACGGGAACCAGAAATTTGTCTCTGTCTGGTGTAGTTTTGACGGGAAATAGGAATTTGTATGTGTCTGATGGTGTGATGGTTGGAGTTAGCTGGGGGTCTTGAGGGGTCCGCATCTTGGCCGCTGTCCCGGACTTGTATAAATTTTGTTGCGAGGACGAGACGAGACCGACGCTGACGGCTGTTAATACCAAGACCAGTAAGGCGTGGGAACCAGACATCGCCGGCGGGAGGATGAGGAGGACGCGAGACCGAGTCAGAGAGGTAGTGGTAGTAGTCATGGTGTTTGTGGAGGGGCAAGGAGGGGGAGCGAGGCGAGAGGGGACATTAGTGGTGGAAGTTAGGTCAGAGTTGTCCACGGTGAGGGATGCCACAGGTCAAGCAGGGTCATTTTCTTCCTCCCATGTGTCATCCTCGTTGGCTGGAGTTCAGAAGCGAAATGTACTTTGTCTTCCTTAGGGTCTGTCATGTTTAACAGGCATCACAATTTTTTTACACGACACATTCTCTTATGAAAAAAGGGTTTGTTCCATTTCCTAACATGACAGTAACTTGTCCCAGTGCAAGGCTATTGCAGTGTATAATCCGAATGTCCCAGTGCAAGGCTATTGCAGTGTACAAAACTTCGGATTATTTAACAATCGGGGAACACAGGAGCCAGGACGTTCGGTTGAAACTATATGCTTTATGAATGAAGAGGCGCGGTTCGTGAGTGAGCGAGCAAGCGCGATGTGCGAGCGAGCGAGTGAGGGAGAGTGGGAGAGAGGGCAGAACACACCCGCCCTCCTCCGCTGCCAGGCTTCAACTGACCAGGTAACTCCACACTCCACAGCCATGGTTTGCCTTCTCTCTCTTTCTCTCTCTCTCTCTCTCCCTCTCACCCCCTCCCGTCCATTTTTCCTCTTTCATTCTCTTTATTGTATGCCCTTATTATCTCTCGTGTTTTCTTATGCCACTTGTTTTTTTTGGGGAGGGAGTTCTTACTGAGGTATAACCAGTTATCAAGGCCAGTCAGAGAGAGAGAGAGAGAGAGAGAGAGAGGATGACCTATTTTTTCTTTTGAATGAAAGAAATCGGAGGCAAGTCTATCCATGAGTTTTCCATTCCCAGAGCGAAAGTAGAAGAGTTAGGTAAAACCCACGTCCGGTTGACTGAAGGTTATTGCCGCTTCATACCCACTTCGGTACCATGATGTCGTGATGTATTTATTTGTTTTACTACCTTGAGACGATATTTAGCTTTGGAGAAACTGTATTAGGATTAGTTACAGCCTTTACAAACCGCTGTATTACGAGAGATCTTTCGCAAGCTAAATAAAAATGCCTGGAGGTGGCAAGAACAAACTCGAAACTTCATCATAGTGAAGATGTTATAGTTGCTGTGGCGAGGCGTGAGGGCCTGGTATGACATGCAGTCCAGTCATTATCATAATCATCGTCGTTTTCGTCATCACTCTTACGATCATCCCGACTTCCTCCGTTTCCACACAGGGGTGGGATGAAGTGGAGTCCAGGAGCCAGAAATAAGCAGAGGGACAGGTGTCAACAGCATGCCCAGTTAGAGGAGGTGCACACTCATCATCTCCCCTTTCATACCTTATATACCATAAATAGTCATGGTGAAGCTTCCTTATTGTGGATACACAGTACGTAAATAGGTTACTGGTTTTCGTATTGGATGTGTTAGATGTAGCCTCCATTACCCTCTTCATTATTAGATGTTCTTTAAAGCTTTAAAAATATCTATAGGAATTGTTAAGGATAAAATTTAGTCTCATCGTATTACTCAATTTTCTTTTTTAAACTTAAAATTCTTAGTATCAGTAACAACAATTCTGTATTTTTCTTTTGTGGAGAGAAAAAAAAAGGAACAAAAGGTTAGAAACCTGTAAAGGTTATCGCATTCATTAAACTGAAGTTCAAAATAGATTTCAACTTTTGATAATGAATCTAGTAACTGGTTGCCCCCCTCCCCTACACACACACACACACACACACACACACACACACACACACACACACACACACACAGTTGGGACATTCATTTCATCATCATCATCATCATCATCATCATCATAGTGATAATAATAATAATAATAATACCGGTAACTACAATACACCTTCGTTAGCTTGTCACAGTCTACTTTTTAGCTCTGCCAGCGTAGTTGGACTGAGTTTACGGATTAACTTGTCTCTATATTGTCTGTTTGTGTTCAAGGTATCTCGAGATTTTTCAGATTTCAATGAAATTAGGTGGATAGGTGGGCAGTGAGTAAAGGAAGAATTGATTTTATTTTGAGGTGGATCCGGATCCGGATGCATGGTTAAATCATAAATTTCGTTAACACTGGCGGAGGTATGCGCTCTTTGAGATTGTGTAAAAAGACGATGACCATACAATCAGTTAACAACGTGAGCCCGTATACAGTAGTTATTTGCGTAGTAAGAAAGGGCAATGACAGCTGTAAATCATAAATTTTATTGGCGTTGGCGAAGGTATGCGCTTTCTGAGTGCTTTGTACATTTCATTGTTTTTGTTGCCTCATTATATATATCAGGAGACAGTACAGGCACATAAAAGCCACATATCGAGAGACAGTACAAGTATATAAGAGCCAGCAAGAAGACTCAGGATGACACCTACTCTTACTGCTTTCCCGGCATGATCTTTCGATGTCATTATTGTTGCTATGTAGTTCTTAGGCAGTTAAAGAAATCTCGCTCTGCTGATCAATAGTACTTAACCCCCTTAGTCCTATGACGTATTTTTAGTATATTCCAGATGAATTTATTCAGCTTAGGAGAGCCACCTGATATTGTAGAGGTTGAAGAAAGCTGTATCTACGTAAATCCTTCGACTTCAAAAAATCTGTCATAAGGTAAACGAAATTGTCTGGAAATAACAAGAATAAAATATAAAGTCCATTATCTCTCTGAAGGGGATAAGGGCCATGGAATCTCCCTCCATTTGTTGGGAACCATAATGAGCAAGAACTCGACAAGGAGGCACATTACAGCACACTCAGCAAAATGTATCCCAACACTTTCGTTTCTCTTTCTTCCGTTCAGTTCAGTAACATATTCTTTTTAATTTTGTCACCACCAGACGATTTTTCTTCACTAAGGGCAGACCTGTGGTTGTGAAGGGGTCTGTGAGAGCTATATTTAACTCCTTTGATTCGAAAAGTTTCTCCAAAACTGAATAAAATCGCCTGTAGATAGTCAGAATATAGGATAAAAGGCGTCCCAAGGTAGTAGGGGTAAAATTTCTCACCGTATGATAAAACAGCAAGTTAAATATGGGAAAATTTCCTTTCAAACCTGCACGGACATTAAAGTATGGTGAGTTACTTGAGTTTTAAGTTCCACAAGGACGAGTTTCACACACACTATCACGGAGTTATATATAGATGCAGCTCTCATAGTTTTAATAGTATAGTCGGCTTTGTGTATGAGGCTTTACTGAGGCTTTATGTATATATTTCTAATGGCACAACACAGGGCACCCCATCCACAGAAACGGGTTTCCTGTACTCCACTGTGGTTCGTCCGATACTAGACGGTAAGGGTAATAATTTCACGGAATACTTCATCTCATGCTTCTTGCCCCCCCCCCCAAAAAAAAAAGAGGGGTCTAATATTCCCAAGATTATAGAGCCTTGGTGTCTTGTCTGGCCATAGATGATTCTGGTTCATATGATGCGTCAAGGAGGAAAGTGCTATACATGCTCTAAGTGTGCAGACAAAGTGAACAGTAGGCGAACTATTGTCTCAGACGATTCAGTAATTCGTCCTCTTTCCGAGCTGCCCTCCACCTGTCTTCACTTTGCATCTCTGTTTGTTATTTCCTTACTGTTGTTCATGCTTTGATTTGGTCTTGTTTTAATTTTTTATACGTTTTAACTACTCAGTCTTTTCTTATTCCTGTATAGCGTCTTCTTGGCCGTTTTACTTAGACTAATTTTATTCTTTTTTGTATTAATTTACACTGCTACGTAACATAATGCTCTTTAATACTGTAAGCTCTGTTTCATTTATTATTTTACTATTGCATTCACGACGTTGTTTATAAATTTTGCGTCTTATTTTTAGGTCTGATGATGACAAATGGGTTTGCCAGAACGCAACTAAGGTCATAGAAAATGTTATGCACAGCTACGTTGGTGGTTCGCTTCACATACACACACACACACACACACACACACACACACACACACACACACACACACACACACACACACACACACACACACACACACACACACACACACACACACACACACACACACACACACACAAGAAGTAACTTAATCATCGGTCTCTTTCTACACTCAGTTTCTGTGCCACTTATTCGGTATTCATCACTCTCTTCCTTTCGTGACTCATCCTTTACTTTCTTCTCTAACTTCCTTGATACTTTTCTCTTCTTTTTCCCATGGTTGTTTGTTTGTCCTCGTCTTCTTAAACTCTCAGCTTCCTTGTTATTTTTCCTTCGCCTCCCAGTGCAGCATGACCCTTGTTTCTTCCTTGCTCATTCTTTTTTCTTTTCTTTCTTTTTTTTCATTCCGCTTTTCCTCCCATCTTCTTTTATTTGGGTTCGTCTCACTTCCATCTCCCTGGTCCCTTGCTCCCTTTCCCCCTTGCATTCATTGTTTTCACTTTCCTCCAGCTATCCTCTTGCCTCTTAATGGGGTTGCGTCTTACTCATTCAGTCAATTAAGTCTATCCTTGGTTTATTGAAACTGGCTGGCGGTACGCAGAATAAGATAAAAAGGATGACATCGTAATGAATGGGCCAGTGTCGTGCATATTGACGTTTTCTCCTAATTTTTAATCTGTTTGTGTTTCTTATCATGAAGGAACGAACCAGATGCCAGAAGTCAACAAAATTCTTTTCTTCCAATATACTGTACATAAACAAGAAAGAGAAAGTTTCAAGATTGTTTCATTTTGAGATGCTGGAACACACGGGGAGTTATTGGCATGTGACAGGCTGAAGAGGAATTCCAGAGTTTTGTGTATTTGTTTCTATTTCCTTATATCTAAATCTGTATCTAGCTGTCTCATCTATCTATCTATCTATATACTGTATATATATATATATATATATATATATATATATATATATATATATATATATATATATATATATATATACGTACATACATACATGAATATATATAAAATTTGCGTGCTGACGCGCATACGTGCGTGCCCCCATACTGACATCATATGTCAGTCTGTCTTCCAGTTCTGTATTTGGACATAGTTTTTGTCTACAGTTGTGTATGTGTATTTACTCAAATTGTCCTCCTATATAAACAAAGGCATTGTTCGAGCTACAGGATCAAACACATGCATGCACTGCCGTATAAAAGTACATAATGACGCTCATGCTCAAAAAGAACAAAAAACAAAGCCAACAGAGAGAGAGAGAGAGAGAGAGAGAGAGAGAGGGAGGCAATTAAACAAATTACATAGCTGCTTTCACTGTAACTCATCATGACCTGTGAAGTATTGAGTGTTGATGAATGGCAGGAAGCCTGTATAGCTGTATTGTAGCAGTGGAGAATACATGAATACACAGCAGAGGTAGAAGGTCAAGGTAATTATACATATTATTAAAACAAATGAGTTAAGGAAAAGGGAAGATAACGAGTTACTGAAATGCGCTTTGCTTTAATGAGATATAAATGGCATTAATGTGTTTGGAGTAATCACATAACTTATCGCAGTGGGTACAGAAACTATTTCATTACTTTACCAGCTTTATAACACGCTCACCATCCACTCACTCGATGTAGTGCTGCTCTCGGGTGTCTGCCCTTTCCTCTCCATCCTTCTTTCCTTCCATTCTCTTCTGTCTTTCTTTCCTTCATTCTTTCCTTGTCCTTTTGCCTACGGGTGACTTTTCATTCCCTCTTCTGTCTTCCTTTCCTTCATTCTTTCCTCTTCCTTCAGCCTGTGAGTGACTCTACACTGAGTGACAAGCCAAATGGTTTCCTGTGCACCAGGAAAGCATTTACTACGCTGGGTGGTAACCATATAACCAGATTTTTGCGCCTGGTGGTTTTAGTGGGTAATTATTGCGCTCCAATCGGATTGAGCCGGTGAAGGTTTATATCCAAGGGGTGTTTGGGGTTGGTTGCTCATTTAATACCACTCAGGGATGAGTGAGGCTCGTCACTTTCATCTTAAATGTTGGGACTAACTGCCTAGCCCCGGGTTCCTACGGTTCTCATGAGGCAATGTAGGATTGGATGATGGATGGATGGATGGATGGATGAAGAATATCACAAATGCCAATACGCTAAGAATAATATGGTTACTAAAAATATGTATAAAGATATATAACAGTGCCGCGTTTTGTCCATACGTCCATTTTCCTTTTTCCTTTTTTTTTTCTTTTTAAGAGGACTATTTTTCATATAGAAATCTGACATGCACCTTTGAAAAGCTTTTGTTTTTCACATCTAGTTGTGTTGATATATAACATCATTTCGGGCCGAGAACATTTTTGAGGTAGGAAGTATGGAATTTTTTTAGCTTCCATTTTTTAAAGTGATGCATAAATAATCGGTCTGTAGTCCGCCATGTGGTTTTATGGCTTGAGGGAAGACTAAAGATGTTAAATGGCCAGTGGTGTTAAATTTATGCCGACAGGATAACTGCTTGGCTTGAAGATGGGTGTGATAATCCGGGTTATCAAAATATTCCCCAAGGATTCCGCTGGCCAGAATGTTTCCCAGAGATAATAAGCACAAAGATTTAGATGCGTTGTTCTCATTTACCTTCCATAACGAGATACCAGTAAAAACCAGGTGTGTCTCATTGCCTTCCTTTTGTCATGCACGACCAAACTGAGGCATGGAGAACGTTGAAACGTTTTGGGAGGATGCAACTACACCAGGAACATCCTAGTATGAAGTTGACCTCCGACGTAATTTTTCCGCCTAAGCAAAGGAGACATTCAGCCATCAAAATTATTATATTGAATGGGAGAGAGGGGTGCAGGAGCGATGGGAAGAGCGTGAAAAGGGGAGCGATGGAAAAAGAACGAGAAGGACCAGAGAAGGGGAAGGATGGGTACAAGGAAATGAAGGGAGAGGAGAGCGTCAAGAATGGATCGGGGGTATGAGAGCAAAGGGAAGGGAAGGAGGGTACAGGATATAGGGGAAGAGTAGTGAGAGGAACGGGGACGAGGGGATATGAGCAAAGGGAAGGGGAAGGAGGGGTGCAGAAGCCAGTGGAAGGGATGTAAAGGGAAGAGAACTCTGGGAAGTGGAATTAGTGGAAGGTAAGGAGAAGGGGAGCCAGAGGAAGCAAATGAGGAGATGGGGAAGTGAAGAGAAGGGGAACGAAAGAAAAATAACGATAGATATGGAAGCAAAGGGAAGGGGAAGGAGGAGTACAGGATGCTGGGGAAGTGGAGTGAGGGGAAGGGGAGCTCTGATAATTGGGCTAAGTGGAAGGGGAGAGGAAGGGGAAAGACGGGCAGGGAAATGACAGGATGAGGATGCAGAGGCAGTGAAAGCAAGGGGGAGGTATCTCTCTGAGGCTGTACTGTGTTTAACATGATAAACACATGTCAAAAGCTAGCATCCAATTATTCCCCGTAGCTCAGTACACCATGGGATCTATCTATATCCGTCTGTCTATCTGCCAGCCGATCGATTATCCTTTAGCCTTGCCTATATATCTATACTGATCCATCTCTTAATTTTTGGTATCCTCCTTCCCTTCGCTTTCTATATTTTTCTCCCTATTAATATATTCACACTTTTTCCGTCTCCCAACCCTCTTTTCTTCCCTGAGCTATCTTTCCTAACATCCGTCCTCTTTCTCCGACATCCCACTTCCTCTTTCCTTCTCATCCCTCCCCCTCCCAACCTTCCACGGGATCAGCACTAGGAACATGGATTGTGTTTGGAATTTTGAATCGTCCATGATAACACTACACACACACACACACACACACACACACACACACACACACACACACACACACACACACTAAAAACACACACACATACTATATATATATATATATATATATATATATATATATATTTATATATATATTTTTTTTTTTTTTTTTTTCGTCACTGTTCACACAATTTTTGTAGACCACTGCTTTTCTAGTCATATAATCATTGCTAAAAACACTCAGTATACTGTATATTACACACGCGCGCACATACATGCACATGCATAAGTAAATACACACACACACACACACACACACACACACACACACACACACACACACACACACACACACACACACACACACACACACACACACACACACAAAGAAGCAGGCCGAGATTATTAATGCATTCAGAATAAGTTACAGGACAAACTGATGAGCTTTGCCCGAAGTTCTGTTGATGTTGCACGCGAAAGAAAAACACCGTGGTAAATTGTTGCATACTGTTGATAAAGTTGTTGCAAAATGTGATTATGGAGGGCCAGCCGTCCGTGAAGCAAAGTCCAGTCGGCACAAAAGGTTGGATTTATCGTGGTGAGGAAATGTTGATGGTATTGTGCAAAAATCCCCCGGGACTTAATGTGGAAAATCCTTGCTGTCTCGTCGGCTGCTGGAATAATCGCGAGAAGATTTGTGAATAATCCTATGTTGGAAAAATCGCGAGAGAATGCGTGAATAATCTTACTCATATATTGGCATAATCGCGAGAAAATGAATTATCCTATGTTGGGATAGTCGCGAGAAAATGAATAATCCTATGTTGGGATAGTCGCGAGAAAATGAATAATCCTATTAGCGCTTAAAATTTGGTGGTTTAATAATAGTGCTTTTTGTATTGGTGGAAATGTGAGAATAATTTCATATACAGTTGAATATTCGTGGAAATGTGGGATAAATGCGGGAATATGTTTAAAGTTATCGTGTAAAAATCCCAGAGTTGGCCGTGAAAATGCTTGCGGTTGGACGAGTTGGAATAATGATGAAGACGGCTAAATAATGATGAAGACGTTGCAGTAATAGTGAAAAATGTGGACCTTTCTGCACTGAATTAATGACGGTTTCCTGTAAAAAATAAAAAAATACCAGAACTGGACGTGGAAAATGTCTGTGGTCTCTTCGTCTGTTGGAATAATCACACGAAAATGCTGAAACGGTGGACGTGTTTTAATAATTGCGAGAATGGTGCATTTTTGTGCGGTTCAGTTTTAACCAACATATTCTGTCTCAGCCTTTTTCAAACACTTATCATTTTGTTTGTCTTTCCGTCTCAAGGGTGGGAATCATGTGGGATAATGTCTTTCGTGTGTGTGTGTGTGTGTGTGTGTGTGTGTGTGTGTGTGTGTGTGTGTGTGTGTGTGTGTGTGTGTGTGTGTGTGTGTGTGTGTGTGTGTGTGTGTGTGTGTGTGTGTGTGTGTTTGTGTGTGTGTGCTGAAAACTTTATCAATCCTTAAAATCTAGAAAGACAGGGTGAGTGTAAGCCTTCAACATACGGAGTGTTCCAGGTGTTGCTTTCCTTTTGTGGGTGCTTGTGTGTTCCGGGAAATGGCTCACCCAGCAGTGCCAGTGTCAACATTGCATCACTTCCTGTTTCCCATAACCATTTGCGTGCATTTTAGTGTCTTGTTTTTATTCATTGCTTGCATGGTTGAGTACAGATTTAAAGATAGCCAGTGTGTGTGTGTACGTCTTATGTCTGGGGGCTAAACCTTCCTTGTTATTATTATTATTATTATTATTATTATTATTATTATTATTATTATTATTATTATACGGTTGGTAGTTAAAAGTGCAGTGAATGTATTTATTAATTACATATTCATTTCTTTACAGGTAAGATTGCTCACCGGGAGTTTTGGGGTAATGTTCCGAATGTTTTGTTAAGTTCCCAAAATAGTCACCATTATTATCATTATTACCATTACTCCCACTCATCATCATTGAATTACCATATCAACTTCGTCATTATTATTATCTCTGCGCTCACTCGTTGTCATTTTCATATCGTAATGCCTATCACCATCATCATCATTTCTTGCTGGTTCGTATTCTCATAAAGTAAGGAGTCTCTGTAATACTTATTCCTAACCACATATATTTTGTGTGGCTGGTTAGTGTCCTTTGGTATGTTAGTTATGCAGGGTGTATGAGAACGATTTACACAACGAGGGAAGGGCTAGTAAGGTGTAATAGTACAATAAATAGCTTAGGAAGAGGTGTTAGGGGACCTCCTTAAACGGTCATAATATAACCAACAGCCGTCGTCATTAAATTACCATAATAGTTACCTTCATCATCATCATATTCACCATCATCATCATCATCATCATCACATTCATCATCGTCGCTACACTTACACAAGACCATTAAATTCCAAAACTAAACTGTGAGAGTGTGAAGCATCCAGGCACAGCGTTAGCATTACTCTTTGTGTCAAAATAAGCCTCACCCACGTGCCAACAAAGACACTAGGTTCTGAAAGCAGCCCTGTTGTGTGTGTGTGTGTGTGTGTGTGTGTGTGTGTGTGTGTGTGTGTGTGTGTGTGTGTGTGTGTGTGTCACTGAACAGTCGGGGATAAAACTTGTCCTCCCACACCATTATATGTACTTCACACTTCTGGCATGTCTCTCCCTCTCCACCTTGACGCATCATGTCAGACAGTCTCATCTTCAGGCAGAGAAAC
The DNA here is from genome assembly GCF_032717465.1 of Coenobita brevimanus. Classification (NCBI taxonomy): domain Eukaryota; kingdom Metazoa; phylum Arthropoda; class Malacostraca; order Decapoda; family Coenobitidae; genus Coenobita; species Coenobita brevimanus. The sequence goes on along the minus strand of NC_136977.1, from coordinate 9,830,816 downwards.
ATACCAAATCTCTCTCGGCCAGGGATATATTAGCCAGCAAAGGAAAGAGAAAAGAAGAAGAGGTGAAACAGTAGTCGACCTTTTGTTCCTGATGTAGATACCGTAAAATATTAGATGAACTTTTTCCCCGCCTGTAGCATGCTCTGTCGCCCAGCAACAGTGCACCTGCCACCTGAGCCTACCTGTCCAGCTTGTTAATCTGTCAACATCACGGGTAAAGACAAAGGATTTCGTTGTACTGCACACCTGTCCCCACTGCCGGCTGTTGTTTGATGATTTCCTAGAGTATTTTAATATTTTCCACCATAAAGTAAAAATAAATAAATAAATAAATAATATAAAAAACAATAAAAAAGCCAATCCAAAATGAGCCAATAAAAAAAGCCAACACCACAAAACAGCCAAATTTTAAAAAGCCAATCCGAAAAAAGCCAATTAATAAAAAAAAGCCAATGCAAAAAATGTCAATAAAATTGTCCGCTTTCCCCCAAAAAAGCCAGTTCCATGTTAATGCTGAGGCTACTACGTAGGGCCCAAGGCTAGGCATGCGTAGTTCAGATCATTTAACCGTTACAAGAGTACCCCCTGTCATTGGCAACGTTCCACATTGAATAGCCTTCGTCTACCTTTTGTATATGAATCAGAGCTTGTTAGTATACAGCATGCTTTGACCAGTAGTAACACTGCAGAGAGAGAGAGAGAGAGAAATTGGGGATTTAATGCAAGCAATCTTTACGTTCACCTTTTAAATTATTGTTATAGGTCCTCCCTATTATTATTTTTCCCTGTTAAAATTAACTATGCACCAACCACTTCTTGTATGTATTGTTGAAAGGCGACACTTAATAGTAAATGGGTGTAATTCTCCTACTGAATGAATTGTTGGAAGTCATTAAGCAGAAAGTGGTGCAATTTCACCCTTTGACTCGGAGTTGCCTGGCCGCTTAGCTTCCCCTCTCACTGATCAAGGTTAAGCTCAGCTAATGTTCGCTGATTATCGCACATCCACGAGGTTGTAATTAAAGATATTCAAAACACCTAAGTCTTTTAAATTTAGAGGCTAGTATTTCACGTACAGGATATTTTATTATTATTATTATTATTATTATTATTATTATTATTATTATTATTATTGTCACATCCACATCATTGTAATTCAGCAAGTCTGCGGGGAGCCACGGCAGGGGAGACATCAGCATCAATAATTATATCGGAACTAGTTAAAATGTATACAGTATATATATATATATATATATATATATATATATATATATATATATATATATATATATATATATATATATATATATATATATATATCCAATCCTCCGTTGCCCCATGAGGAGCGTAGGAGCCCGGGGCTAGGCAGTTGGTCCTGATATTTAAGATGAGAGTGGCCAGTCCCATTCATTCCTAAGTGGCATAACATGAGCAATAAACCCCAACCATCCCTTGGATATAAACCTTCACCGGCTGGATCCGAATGGAGCGCAATAATTACCCACTAAACCACCAGGCGCCAAAATTTGGTTATATGGTTACCACCCTTCATAGTAAATTGTTTCCTAGTGTACAGGGAACAATTTGGCTTGTCACTCAGTGTAGAGTCACCCACAGGCAGAAGGAAGAGGAAAGATTGAAGGAGAGAAAGACAGAAGAGGGAGTGTAAAGTCACCTGTAGGCAGAAGGACGAGGAAAGAATGAAGGAAAGAAAGACAGAAGAGGATGGAAGGAAAGAAGGATGGAGGAGAGGAAAGGGCAGACACCCGAGAGCACAACCACATCGAGTTAGTGGTTAGTGAGCGCCCCCACCTACCACACAATATATATATATATATATATATATATATATATATATATATATATATATATATATATATATATATATATATATATATATATACTGTATATCCATCCATCCATCCATCATCCAATCCTACGTTGCCCCATGAGAAGCGTAGGAGCTCGGGACTAGGCAGTTGGTCCTGATATATAAGATGAGAGTGACCAGTCTCACTCATCTCTAAGTGGCGTTACATGAGCAGCAAACCCCAACTATCCCTTGGATATAAACCTTCACCGGCTGGATCCGATTAGAGCGCAATAATTAATGGCGCCAAAATTTGGTTACCGTATATGGTTACCACCCAGCATAGTAAATGGTTTCCTGGTGTACGTGAAACCATTTGGCTTGTCACTCAGTGTAGAGTCACCCACAGGCAGAAGGAAGAGGAAAGAATGAAAGAAAGAAAGATAGAAGATGGAGTCATATATATATATATATATATATATATATATATATATATATATATATATATATATATATATATATATATATACATATATATATATATATATATATATATATATATATATATATATATATATATATATATATATATGTATAAAAGCTTTCCACAAATTATCACCTGTTGGATCGTGTTCTAAATGGCTTTGGAGACTTCCTAACATCCCTTCCACAGCTATTTATTCTGTAGTTTACATCTTGACCCCTTCCTTTTTAGTACTGATGCAAAATATTCGCTAATATAACGATATAAGCAACATAGTAGAGAATGCTAAGATGTTACAGTATGCAAGATAAGTCGCCAAGGAAGAGGTGTTACGAAGCCTCCAGTACTACTTAAGACTCTCATGACGACTTCTGTGATTCATTCTTGCACCCTCCAGACGATTATAATTAGATTTTTAAACGCCTCCATTATCTAAACCCTCCAGGCCGGAGGAAAAAAAATCCTATAGTACATAAAATTGTCTGGACATAAGAAAAAAATAAGATACCTCGTGTTTTAGGGGGTTCATTCAGCTGTTAACTGCATTTTAAGCCCTACACTCCGATTACGTATTATTTCTTTTGTTTTTGATGTCTCCGGGCGGGTGTACTCAGTTTTAGAGACACTTCTCGAACTAGAGGGGCTAGAGACAGCCTTCATTAACAACTTCACTAATTCAGGTCCTTCTTGACCTGGTGGTTGCTCGAGTCAAGAGAAGAAGATGACCCTGGTGGAAGGCTATGTAGCAGGTAACTGTAGATTCTGATATTCAATAAGTGGTAGGCGGGGTTGCCCATCATCCTGTCATTCCATGTAGTGCTACCTTTCGGGGGAGTCTACAGTGAGTGAGAGGCCAACTGGATTCTTGTAAACCAGGTAACCATCCACCATGCCGGATGATAACCAAATAACAAAATGACGCTCAATAATTTAGTGGATTAAGGTGCATCAACTGAACTGAGCCTGTTAGGGATTACATCTGAAGGGAGGTTGGAATTTATTGCTCACATAATGCTACTCAGGGGTTGGTGAGGCTGGTTTCCCACACCGTATATGTTGAGACAAAGAAGAATTGGATGATGGATGAATTGATGGACATATATTAGTGAAATTTTCAAGCAGTGGAATTATAACCTCTCCAGTACTTTGCTTTTGATTATGTTGATTCTACCGCTAGACGATTATATTAAAGAAATGCGAAACGTCTTGTAGTGCAGCTGTTAAAAATAGTCCCCATTAACCCCTTCATTATGGTATTTCACGTATTTTAATCTGTTTGCCGTCTTACAGCTTTAGGGAGGCCTATTCGAGGTGGGATGGTGTTGTTATCGCCTGCCTTTAAAACGGGGAGCGATAATGTTCTTGCCTGCCTGCCTGTGTGTGTGTGTGTGTGTGTGTGTGTGTGTGTGTGTGTGTGTGTGTGTGTGTGTTTTAGCATTATGTCTCATGAACGGCATGAACCATCAACATGAAACCTTCAGGGTATCAAGATATGGCCAAAATCTTGGCCGAGTTCGAAAATGGGCACTCGGGGTCAAGGTCAGGGTCACAAAAATGGTTACCAAAGGCCAACTAGTTTTTATCGGCCACCTGCAGCACCATTATATCTCATGAACTGCTTGAACTGTCAACATAAAACCTTCAGGATATCAAGATATGGCCTAAATCTTGGACTTGGCCAACAGCATATTCTTGCGGGAGAGTAGCATTCGGCTCCCGAATGCCTTTTTTTCATTGTTGTTGTTGATATCGTTGTTGTTGTCTCCCCGGGCTCATGTGAAACGTGTAACCGGTGAAATGCAGGTGGAAGTTGCCCTTTTCCTGCAGGCCAACATCCTCCTTTCAGAGAATCAGAAAGTAGTTGAGGGACGTTGATAACCAGCTTGTGTACACATTATAGAAACAAATATTCGTCAGTAGTAAATGCGCCTACTTCATTAATTCTCAGTCTTCTGTTGGCTTACTCTCAACAGAACCAAATCGTCTGGCGTTTGCTTGAATAGAATACTGAGTTGTCCCAACCATAAGAGAATTAATGATACTATACTCTTTTCACTTTAACTTGTACCAGATTTTCGTCCTTTTGCAGCTTATTTGATGTAGCTTAGTGACAGACAGTGCTTCAGCTGTACGTCCTTCCCATAGCACTCCTTCATGACTAACATAAATTCTAGTATCTCTTGTTACACTCAGCATTCTAGTGGAAAGATGATCATTTTAGGCCAAGTTAAAGTAAAATTAATATAATATTAACATTTTTGATCCTGTGACTCACTCTCTGCTGAATAATTCTGACGTTTGTATAAAAAAAAAAGTAGATTTGTTCCGACCGTGAGAGGGCTAACACCACCCCGAGGATATCATGGCCATTTGGAGTCGCTGATAACAGACGACTGAATTAGCTTAGGAGAGCACCCTAGTAGTGCCAAAAATAATGAAAGTTGTGTTAACTCCATTGGTTCAAAATCCATCCATCCACTATCCAGTCCTATGTTGTTCCGTCTGGAGCGTAGGGGCCCGGAGGTACGCTACATTTATGAGGAGGGTGCACAGATACAATCTTCCCTTAATGGCATTTTGCAGGCAGTAACCCCCAACTACCCCTCGGATGGATCCCCTTCCTGAACACCTGTGGTTGGAGCTCCCTAACCCACTAGATCACCAGGTGCCGTGTGGTCTGTGGTTACGCTACCACCCAGAGTGTTGAATAGTTTCCTGGGTTACAGTAAATTATTTGATTTGTCACTCATTCAAGTGCCGCTAGAAAGCAGCACTGAATAGAATGAGTGTATTGGATGGTGGCCGCCTTCACCTACTTCATAATCTGTCTATTTGAACATTTTAAAATCGTCTGGGAATAGCAAGAATGAAATGAAAAGACATCATCCTGTTGAAGAGATTAACCCCTTCTTTTCCAGGAACTAATTATATACCCGCTACCGGCTCAAAGGCATAGCCTAAGTTACGGAGAAGAGCTCCGCAAGTACACGCCTGATGGCGTCTGCTTCATTTATATACTTCTTAACCTGTCTCCGCGGCAGTTTAATTGACCATAAGACTTTCGGCCTTCGTGGGACTCTACATGTCCATTTTTATTTCTGCTCTTGTGAAGTGTCTGTCTTAACATTTACTGTATGTAACCCCTTCAGTCCCATGATGTGTTTTTCGTTTTAATTAAGCCACCACCGGACGATTTAGCTAAACTCTTGGAGGGGTCTCGGAGTGGGGCGGTTGATGAAAGCTATATTTAACGTCTTCAGTTCGTAAAGTCGCGCCGGAGCTGAATAAAGTTGTCTGTAGATAGCATGGATAAAATGAAGACCCTCATCAGATTGGAGGGTAAATGTCATCGTATGTTAATCGAGTAAATTATGTCTAAGCCTTCGCTAAATCGTAGCTTATAATTTAAAGCTATGTTAAAGTTTTATAAATCGGGAATGTACGAGTAATTTTAAGTTTCACCCGGTACAGTACAGTGTAATTAAGCGTTGCACCTACTGAACCTTATCATTCTCTCCGACAAAGAGAGTATGTTTTCACCCCTGTTTGTTTGTTTGTTTGTCTGTTAGCAAGATTACTTAAAAACTAAAAGAGAGATTTCAACCAAAGCTCATGTCCCAGGGAACAATCGGTTAACTTTTGGGACCGATCCGGATTGTATTACAGATTCTGGATCCGTAAAACATTTTTTGCAAAACCCTAACCAGTGATGATAAAAACTAACCCATAATGAAGAGTGGTTTGGAAATTACGTTGCTCTTGCCGGAGAGATGCGCTCCATTGAGTGCCCCTCTCGTTTAATAAATTGTATCATACATTCCCTTTCACGTGTTCATGACCTTCACATACTTAGCTTCATCGTTTTTTTTTTCTTAATATACAGTGAAAAACATGTTACCATGAATTTAACCCTTATATGAAATTAAACCTCGACATCATGTTAAAAATTATTTAACTTTAATATCGATTTAATCTTGACTTCTCAGCATGTTTAACTTCAACATTTTAGCCAGACTACCAGCCCCGGGACGCTAATTGGCGGGGTTTAAGTTACCTGATTAGCATATTTTCGAAAACTTGGCGGGAGCGGAGGAAAGCGGTCTGCCGGGAATTGGATTTTTTGGATTCTGGCTTATGTATACCGACAGCGCTTGAATCCGTCCACACCTACGTTTGCCTATAGTTCGTTCACCTCGACTTGGTGGCGATTTTCCTCCCGTTTTGCAGACTATTTTCCGTAGCTCAGTGGCAGAATGAGACGAAACTATGGCTCTGCATCCTTTCCGTACTATTTATTCGTGACGAGCGCCATATGCTGCTGTTAGACCCTTCTTATATAGCAGCATTCAAGGTGGACAGGTGGCAGTTTTACGTGTGGTTAAAGTGAAGAGCATGCGATGAACTATGCTTACCTAACTGCTACTTAGACTCGTATTCTCGTCAGCTTAGCACGGTTTGTAACATCTTTTCCATAACAAATTGTGTTTAATATTACACGATTTTATTCCCATTAATGTTTTGTTTCTATGCCTTTTTCATATTGACATTCAGTGCATATATAACGTACAAGAGAACATGAACGCGCCATATGAAGAAATAAATAGGTAAGGAAGAGGTGCCAGGTAGCCCCCTTAATCGACCAGAATTTGCCGGCTACACACACCTGTCCTGCCAACACCTACGCCTACCCACACTCACCTACACTCATTTACGTCCGCTCTTTAAGTCGATTTATATAAACTCTGACATAAACAAACATGGCCAAAGACGTCATTTCCAGTTGTAACAACGCTGCGATTCTGCGGCTTGTACAGTACGTGGGCATCGTAGGACATGGTTAATTCTGAATATCGCTCTCACTCCGAAGAAAAGAACCGGCCCTACGGAATAATACAGGTACGGATATGCACGGCTATTCACATTTGTTGCGACTACCGAAAACACTAACACACAGCTATAATGACCTTCAGCCACCTGCGTCTGTGATGCAACTCTTCATCTACCTGTCAGTCTAACAGCCTAACGACATCCTTATCATCAATGGCACTGGACCCTATTTCTCTCAGCCCAACCCCAGATTAGTCCTCCCTGCCTCACCTGTCAATTTTATCCCACAACACTCCGTCCAACCCCGCCATTACTCTACTTCATCCCGTCCAACCCGACCATCACCCCATTCCACCCCAGCCATACTCACCCCTACCTCACATGTCCATATCAACCCATTCCACCTTACCCGACTTCGCCCCACAGAACCCAGCCATACACTACCCCGCCTTACAGATCAGTTTTCCCCTCACTATACCCCACTCATCCCTGCTATTACACCACTGCAAGCCAGCCAGCCCCGCGATTACTTCGGCCAACCCCACCATTATCCCAATGCACCCCGCAAAACCACTTCATTACACCATTTTACCTCACCTATTGCCGCCATTACTGCAGTGGACATGGCCACATCCTGCCTTACCCCACTGAACATGGCCAAATCCTTCCCCACTCCACCGCACCCCACCCAACCTCTTCAATACCCCACTGCATTCCACCCAGCCTACCAGTCAAACTGAACTCATACCACGCCAAGCAACCCCACCATTGTCCCGCTTCCTCCCCCCCCCCGTGACGCTCGTCATTCACTCCCTACCTTACCGGACAACATCACAACATATCACCCGAACCAAACCCGCCATTACCTCACTCCACCCCATGCACCTCTGTCATAGTCTTCTCTACGTCACATGTCAAGTATACCTCATTCCACCCCAGTCAACCCCACCATTTTCCTACTCAACCATATCCAACCACGCCATACTTTGCCGTTCTTCACATGTCAGTTTTACAGTACCATTATCAGTAATCACCACATGCAGCTACCTTTCATCCTACCATCACCCACTCTCTCAGCCTTCTTTACGTTGCACTTCCGTTTACTCCATTACTTCCTCCTTGTTAGAGAAAATCTTGATATGAGATGCACACAGTTTTACGCGGCAGCCTGTGCTAACACACAACATCCTTGTTATTATGACAGAGCCACACAGCACAACTAGAAACATAAAACTTCACACAACATTACCTGATTCCCTTGAGCAACATCCCACCTTCACACATCCCAACACCAGCAGTGAAGGAACACCTTGATTAGAACAATATTACAGTCCCCTCCCGACATCCATTCATCAAAGTTCGCCGTTAGGTTTAGATTAGGGCATCATTCAGCCCTCTTCAGTTATCAGTTTAGGTTAAGGTTAGATGGAATATTGTATGACAACTGCCCGCATGTAAGGTAGGCCCACGTAATAGCACACACATTGAAGCATTGCATGGCACATGCCACGCTAATACGCGGACACACCATGAACGGTGTAGGAAACCATTGGGACTACACCACTGGGACATTAACTTCCCTGTTGTCGATGGGTCTGCTCGGCCAGACAGACCGGGTTAAAGCAACAACAAAAACAACCACACCAGAACTACCATCTTCCTGACCACACCAGTTATCACCCTTACCGCATCACCGATCACCTTCCTCCCTGACCACACCCTTTACCACAAATCATCTACCACCTTAATTGTCCCAACCTGTCACCTACACCTAAAGGTCGGTATCAGTAGAACTGCCGAAGGTTCAGGAAGAAGAAAAACATTACTTTTCGGTTCCTCTTCAAAACGTTTGATTTTACCTGAGTGCAAGCAAGTGAAAGGCACCTCAGCCTGTCAGTCAGCCTGCCCTTCTTTCTTTGCTGTTAACTTCTTCGGGGGCTTCTCTTTTGTCTGTCTTTTCATCTATCGTATCCTTGTGTTCCATGTGTGTATGTGTTTTATTTTCTTGTGTAGCACAGACTCTTGCCAGGCCATCATTTTTTTTTTCCTTAACAGTTCACTTGCTCTTGCTGTTTTTTACTCTCTCTCTCTCTCTCTCTCTCTCTCTCTCTCTCCTTTATACACACACACACACACACACACATATATATATATTAAAATCTATCTGTCTTTTTGTCTGTCTTTGTATCTGTATATGTATTTGTCTATATTTATCTACCTATCTTGCACGTGTTTATTATATATGATATTCGTAAAACAATTTCCTAATTACTTCGTTTCTCAGAGTAACAGTTTTATCAGATCATCAACACTTACAGAGTATCTGTTAATGTGTAGCCACAGTATGTAAAGTACCTTCTTGGATAAGAGAACAGAGAAAAGTGGAAGATATCATCACCAGATTAACCAGATTAATAGGAAATAAGAAAACCACAGTGGACTTGGGCAGGTCCCTTTTCATAATATAGAGAACAGTTAGATAATTAGAACAGTTAGATAATTAGCGTGTTAGGATCAACATCAGAGCTACAGTGAGAAGAACGAGCAGAGGATGAGAGAGGAAGATGGATTGCTCAGATTGGCTGGTATTTCAGTGGGCCTGGCTGACATCCAGAACGTCAGGGAGGAAAAAGAGGACGAGGCTGTCATCTTGCCTTCGATTATCCCAAGTTGATGAAGCCGATGGTGATGATTCTGATTATATTGATGATTCGTCATGGTGTCCTGGATTTCTTTTTACTCGTATTTGGCTGTTTGTATGTGGTGCAGTATTATCTCTCTGTATGTGTGACTTATATATTTTCCGTCTCATTATATACAGTATATAGTCTTTTTTTTTTCTTTTTTTGTCGAATGATTCTCTGAGTTATTCTGCGTTTTTGTGCTCCTTATTTTCCGGTATGTCTGTTTCTCTGCTTTTATTTGACGTTTGTGCTCATTATTAGCCGTTTCATTGTCCTTCTTCCTTTCCACACACACACACACACACACACACACACACACACACACACACACACACACACACACACACACACACACACACACACACACACACACACACACACACACACACACACACACACACACACACACACACACGCATTACTATATAGACATTCTCTCTGTCTCTGTCAGTCTGTCTGTCTGTCTGTCTGTCTCTCTCTCTCTCTCTCTCTCTCTCTCTGCGATTTACCGAGGATGCCAATTTTCCGGGGAATTACGGATTTGTGCAGTTTTTACGACCCAAGTGATGGCCCATGAGATTCGTGTAAATTCGCGGAGAAAAATTTGCGCCTGGGGGGGATGGTGGAGGGGGGGGTGTTGTGATGGCGGAATATTTTTAAAGAGAGTCGTATTTTTCTTTTGTTTATACTTGTGTGCTTTAGAAACGAGTTCATTTTTTGCTGTTGTTGTTGTCGCTTATCGTCTTTTTTGTTTGTAGTTTGTCTTTATTTTTCCTTCTGTGTTTGTTTACGTGATTTTTGTTCATTTAATTAGTTTTCTTAAGTGTACTTTTGCCTGAGTTTTTTTGTCAATGTATTTTCTCAGAATACTTATGGGTTTATTACTCTTTCGGCAATTATTTTATTATTATTATTTTATTTTATTTTTTTTTACCTTTTCTGCGTTCGTTGATATCCATTGCCTCAGACTCATTTCGTCACCCACTACGTTCTCTGTTAATTCTTTCCTCACGGTGGTTCATTTCTAAGCATAACAGAATCGTCCAGCAGCAGAATGAAAGTATTAAGACATTATATGGGAGAAGAGGCATAGAAGGTACTGTATCTTCAGTCATCTTTTTCGGCATCTTCTCGTCTGTACAGTCGGCATCAGAAGTACTCTCTCTCTCTCTCTCTCTCTCTTTCGGCAAAATTTGACTATCAGTGTGGTAAATCCTCAGCAACTGACACAGATGACATTAGCTGTAGATCAGTGTCAGTGTTGGGTGCTGGGGGTATATCACATTGACAAAATCTGGTGAGAGAGACTTGGGAGAGGCTGCAGGACATTTGATGCCTACTTTACACTCGTGAGCCAAGGTTTCATCCCACCCTGTATCCACACCCCTGGCTGGAGGGAAGTCATACCAAGAATTTCACACTGAACGAGGGCCTGTTGTCCAGTGCTAAGATCGTAGTTCAAAGCCTTGCCAAGACTTCGCGATGACACTTATTCGTATAGTCTTAAAAGAAGAAGAAGAAAAGAACGGATAAGAAAAGGAAAGAAGAAATGAACTGCCGACAACATGATTTCGTTCCATATAAAACTGTGGGTGCGACATCCGTTCATCCAGAGAATCGGACAGAGGGTGAGCGTGAACTGTGACCTCCAGCTGTGCAGTACATCATACACTGTGGGCGAAAATCTTGTTCTTGAAAACGTATCGTCTATGGATAAATTTTCGTTTTGACGAAGAAAAACAAAGAACACAGTTAATTCTGTGTACCGGTTAATAATAACACTGAACGATAGGACCGCCTAAAATAACAATAGCTAACCAACATAATCCATCCGCTACTGATCAGGACCGCGGAAGGGCAGTTTCGATGGAACGAAAGAACCAAGGTCGTCACAGTGAAATTTTTACCGTTTTGAACTACACAGGTTCCAGTTCCAGACCCCAGTGGATGATCGGTGCAATATTTGCAAATATAAAATTAATGAAAACTTCTAATTTATCCAGATACTGGGTGTCACTGAACTCGGACAAATGATTGAGAAACCTTATACAAAGAAAAACAGAAAATTAATAAAACCCTAAATGGACAAGAATCATATCTGGTGTACTGCTATGTTAAATACTAGAAAATCCCGATCATTGACAATAGCTAATATACACATTCATTTTAGTAGATAAGGCATATTTTAGAAATTTATTCAGGCAATCGCCAAACGATATTATGTATTGGCTTGACATGAACTTCTCTGGTATAGTGGTGAAGGACAAAAGAAGTCGGTCGATGACAAAATGGGTCACTCATTATGTTAGTAGTGCTTCTCCACTGTGTGTAGGTTGGAGTCAGACCTGCAACTGGCTAAGTTATATTCTCATTAAGTTTATATGTGGTTTATTATCTAAGGCAAATTCTTCGCCAGTTAAGCCGTTTGTTTTTCAAGAGATCAGTTCAGACATTATCAAGAGTTTTGAATAAGAGTCTTGATTCGATTCACATGAAATAATTGTCACATGAAAATAGATTCTTTCCGAGTTGCTAGAGTGTATGTGTGAGGACCCGTGGACGTCAGCTGGCCTTCGTGTCTGAGGGAACTGTTTGCACACCTTTCTCTTCTTTCCTTGTTCTTCTTCCCGTCCTTCCAGCCGTTCTTTCCTTATCTTCACCTCCATTTCTTCCCTCCTTCCCGAACCTCCCTTCCCTTCCTTCCCTCCTTTCCTTCCCTACCTCCCCTCCCTTCTTTCCCTCCCCTTCCTCTCCTACATTCCTTCCCTCCGCCCTCCCTTTCCTCCTTCCCTTCTGTCCCTTTCCTCCTTCCGTCTCCTCATTCCTTCCTCTCTTTTCCATCCAGTCCCTCCCTAGTTTTTAACTCTCTCCCCGTCCTTCCTTCCCTCCTTTCTTATTATCTATTGATGGGCTGGCTAGAGTGCCCTCCTTCTTCTCCCCCTCAAGTCTGCCTCCCACTCTCCCTCTCTTCTGCCTTCCCTTTTCCCTCTCCCTCTCTCCCTCTATTCTGCCTCCCCCTCTCCCTCTCTTCTGCCTCCACTCTGCATCCCTCTCTCCCTCTCTCTTCTGCCTCCCCCTCTCCCTGTATTCTTCCTCCCTCTGTCCCTCTTTTCTGCCTTCCCCTCTCCTTCTAGTCTGCCTCCCTCTCTCTCTCTGTTGTCTCCCCCCCGTCCCTCTCTTCTCCCCCCCGTCCCTCTCTTCTCCCCCCCCGTCCCTCTCTTCTCCCCCCCGACCCTCTCTTCTCCCCCCCCCCGTCCCTCTCTTCTGCCTCCCCGTCTCCTTCTCTTCTGCCTCCCCGTCTCCCTCTCTTCTGCCTCCCCGTCTCCCTCTCTTCTGCCTCCCCGTCTCCCTCTCTTCTGCCTCCCCCTTTCCCTCTATTCTGCCTCCCTCTCTCCCTCTTTTCTGCCTCCCCCTCTCCCTCTAGTCTGCCTCCCTCGCTCCCTCTAGTCTGCCTCCTCCCACCCCGTCCCTCTCTTCTGCCTCCCCCTCTCCCTCTCTTCTGCCTGCCCCCCTCCCTCCATTCTGCCTGCCCCCCTCCCTCCATTCTGCCTCCCCCCTCCCCCTATTCCGCCTCCCTCCATTCTGCCTCCCCCCTCCCTCTATTCTGCCTCCTCCCTTCGTCTATTCTGCCTCCTCCTCTCCCTGTCTTCTGCCTGCCCCTCTCCATCTCATCATCATTATTCTTCCTTTCTTCTGTAGCCTTTTTCTGGTCTCTTTTCAGGTACTCTTGCTTTCCATTTGCCTTTATTATTTCCAGCGTCTCCTTGCATTATTATTCTTATTGTCATGTGTCTTTCAACCTTGTCACTCTCTTTTCCCTTTTCTCTCTCTCTCTCTCTCTCTCTCTCTCTCTCTCTCTCTCTCTCTCTCTCTCTCTCTGCCCTGTCTGTCTGTCTGTCTGTTTGTCTACGTACCCTCGTGTACCCTATCCCTCGTCCCTTGTCTCCGGCTTCCCCCTCCATATTTTACAACCTCTTTCCTGTCCTTTTTTCCCTTACTCTAACATCCCCTACGTCTCCCAGTCCTTTTTTCCTCCTGTCCTGCTAATCTCTCTCTCTCTCTCTGCTCGTCCTGTTCCTGATTTTCTTTCTCCACTTTCCCTCCATTTTAATAACATTGAAAAGACCCAGATCTCGTTGCGGATGAGTTAAAATGCTGAAATAAGCCAATCCCAACTACCTCTGGACGGTTTTTATTCAGCTTAAAACATTAGTAAAGGGGTTGTTGTTGTTTATGATGATGATGTTATCCAAGCTTAACTAAACTTGAACCTGGTGGACTGCAGGCTGAAGTTTCCTCACTCCTGCAATCCACTGTACCCTTTGTTGTGATGAGGGATTCGAGAGAGGTTTGTTTTGCATAACAGGGCGCCGGAGCTGCCAGGTTATGTCAGTGTCACCGCAAGAAGGCGTTCCTCTCCAGGATTAAATAGGCCAGACGATTTCATTCAGCTTAGAACCCCCCCTGCTTCCTCCCTCCCTCCATTCTCTTAGTGAATGGGTTCAAACACCCAGATGAGCCGGCACTAATAACATCATTTGGGACTTTAATCCGCCCATCAACTCTATCTCCCCGCCCGTGTTTCACCAAGCTTTATGTTGCGATTTTTTTTCCCTAACCTAGTTTGCTTAATTCGAGCTCATTGTATCCTGGCTGCAGACTTTATTGGTGTAGCTTTATTACCTTTTTTATTATAGTTGCCAAGCTTAACCTATCAATCCGATGACGTATTTTTGAGTTTATTATTGCTGTCACCAAGCTATTTTATTCAGTTTTGTTCACATATCTTCTGGTAAATGGGTAATTGAAGGCTACATCTGATCTCTCCAAAAAGATCATTGAAATAAAATGGTCTGTAAGAAGTTAGAATGAAGAAGAAACGTCGTCGGAATGAAGAGGTCAGACATGGGTAGGTGGTGTTTAGTAGTCGGAGCTGTTAGAAAAGATATCAACTTTTTCCATAACAACTTCTGCGGCGTATTTCATTTTTATTTGCAGTCTTTCTGGCGGTTTCTCATTGTCGTTTGGGGATACGTTCCTTGATATTACAGCCTTTTCGATATAACAGATCTGTTGTGTTTTTTTCTCATCCACCTTTTTCCCATATCGCAACTTCTGTGGCGTATTTTGATTTATATCCCTCACTTAGCATTTCTTATTCAGGGATGTCTTCCAAATTATTACAGTATTATTACAACTTTTAACATGGCATCTTTATTGAATTTTTTAAATGATTTACTTTATTGGCGATTTTTACGTTTTTCATCAACTTAACCATTTCTTTGCCACGTTTGACTTGAAGTGGGTAGGCAGTTTCAGTTTTAAGTCGGGGATGTCTTCCAAGATATCACCTTTTTTTTTTTTTTTACACACAATGATCTTTTTCTTTCCTTTTTTTCCATTCACCTATGCAAGATATCATCCTTTTAAAAATAACATCACGACCTTAATGGCGTTTCTTATTTTCTTGATCCAGGCGGCACTAACCCTCTCTTGAGCGGGACACCTCTAGTGTTCTATCCCACCAAACACCAGGCGATTATCCACCTGAGAGTGAGTGCCAAGAGCCTGAGAGTGTTAATATAAAGGAGATGTTCGTCTTATTATTTTCTGGACACAAGAAAACTTTTTGTACAGTTACGCCTTTTTTTTTTTTTTTTACTACCGCAGCAAGTTTTATTTCATTATTCTTTTCAGTACTTACTAAGCATTAATTTTTTGTGATAGACCGCTCGTATTGAAAGAGAAAACCTTCACTATCCCGGTGTGGACGTTGACTTTTATCTTTATTTTGTTTTTATTTCATCATTATTTTTTTGCGTCTGCCACCATCAAACAATTTATATTTAACTTAGAAATAATTGCACTTAATGAAGAGGTTAAATATACAAAAGGAAGCAAAAGTTCTCCGGCAGTTCTACATCTGCCACTTGTCTCTTTCCTCTGTTGACTAATATTCCTAAGCTGGAGAGGTGCAATATATTCCACTGCTTATAGAAGATGCTCTTTGATTCGATACTTCAAGGAGGAAAGTGACGGATGTAACCTAAGTGTGAAGCAGACGCAGTGGAATAGCAAGCGAACTTTTGTCTCAGACTGTTCGTTCGCCATCATGAGGTACTGATGGGCGTAACCTTTACCTCTTCAGTATGATGACACATTTTTTTTTATTTCTGCTCCCGTCAGATGATTTTCTTTACCTTAGGGTTGTTATCAAAGAAGTAGTAGTAGTTGTTGTTGTGTTGTTTTTCTTGTTGCAAATTCTGGATCATATGAAACCTGAACGTGTTTATTTTTTGCAGTTAAAATGTTAATTCCCACACTCAGTGCCTTCCATCTTTTCATTTTCTCACTCCCATGGCAGGGCGGGAGGGATGACCTGCCATGCAACTCAGTCTCCGGATCCGTACCCACTATCCCAGTTCTTTTTACGCTTTATTTTTATTTATTATTTTAATTTGCACGTGATAGGAGTTGCATCCATTTTTCAACTTGGTAGTCGACGAAATAATCGGTGCCCTACATACATCGCTAATTTAAATTATCTGATCAGAAGACTTACGGTATTTTTTTTTTTTTTTTTAATACTGTCGGCATTCAAGTTTCTTCAGCTTAAGGGGATCCACCTAGAGTGAAGGGGTTATTGAAAGACTCATCTGGCCCCAGCAGTTCGAAACATAACTGGGAAGCGCAATTTAACCGATTGGAGATAGCTGGAATACCAACCTGCGTGGTGGCCCTCCCGTACATGGCCTGACAGGAGAGACGACCTTCCACGCAACTTAAGACCTGGATTCGTAGTCACTTTTTTTTTTCTTTACCGCATACCGGATGCTAAATTGCTCTCGCCACTTGTTTGTCATATTTACCTCTCATTTCTTTCACTGCACCAAAGTTCTTAATATTCTTTCACCACTTCGGCTTTGCATTCACGAGCACATATCACCGTGAGTCAGAATATTTCTCAGTAAGTATCAGTTTACCCTCATCTCCACTTTAGTAGACATCGCCTCCCATAGACACTGACATTTCCATAGTTGAGCAAGCCTGACATTGCTAAATATGTATAAGAGAAGGACCCTGAAATTTAGTTTATATAAATGGAGTTATGAAATTTCTGTATTTTTTACATGGCCCTTTTGCATTGCCAGTGAGATGAAACTATATTGTCCATGGATCGAAGCACACATCTATGTCTACTTCAATTAATAGAAATCTTGTGGAATTATATACAAAATGCATTTATTTATTCATTATGACGTAACAGGAATGACGCCCGTATTTTTTACTTGGCAGTGGACGTAATAGTCTGTACCCTACAAGCGTTCCGTGACCGAATTACTTGATAGGAAGACATGTGTTCTTAGTTTAATCTCAGTGTCTCCAGCTAAGGTTATTCACCCCGAGGAGGACGTCTCATAGTCGTGGTCATGAAGGATACATATGACGCCGACAGTGTAAAAAGATTCTCCGGATCTTCGTACTAGCATTTGAAGGAAGCAAGAATATAATTCCGTCGTTGCAGTGAAGTGGTTAACGAAAAGTACGGTGGTCAGGCCCCTCATTCTAAGTTTCGTATGTGTCACTACAACTTGGTTACATATTTTGATAATCTCATAACTACCGTGTGTCTTAATATACACAGTAAGACATTCCCATCCTCCCTTTTTCCCGCCTCCATGGCAGGCCGGCAGGAATGACCTGCCATGCAAGCCAAGGTGTGGTTACCTATCCACTAAGACTTTCTTTTTCTTAACTTAAAACCGTGAATAAAACTGTATTCTCCAAACTCCAATCACAGTTACCTCTCATATTGTTCACTAGACCCAGGTTTTGAAAATTCTTCCAGTATTCCAAATCTTTCCGTTTGCGAGCACATCACATCGTCTCTCAAACAACCATCGCTTTAATGGCCAGTACATTTAGAACACCTCACGGTACACAGACACTGGGATTTTATTAGTTCTGTATCGATGATATTTCAATAAATATATTCAAACAGAAGAGCGTTTAAGTACTTGGGTAGTGTGATGAGTAAGGATGGAGGTTTGGAGGGTGAAGTGCTTGAAAGGGTACAGCAGGGAAGAAAGGTTGCTGGTTCTTTGAAAGCAGTGATAAGAAACAGGGAAGTGAGCATGGAAGTGAAAAAGTTACTACATGACAGTATTGTGATACCAACTCTAACGTACGGAAGTGAAGCTTGGACGTTGTTGGAAGGACACAAGTCAAGAGTGAGAGCAGTGGAAATGAGTTATTTAAGAGGAGCCTGTGGAGTCACACGGAGAGACAGGCTGACGAATGAGGATATAAAGGAGCGTTGTGGTGTTGATGTGGATGTGATAGGAAGCGTTATGAGGAACACACTGAGGTGGTTTGGCCATGTGGAGAGGATGGAGGGTGAAACACTGACGAAGAGAGTGTATGTGAGTGAGGTGGAGGGGGGAAGAGGGAGGGGGAGGCCGAGGATGAGATGGAGGGATGGGGTGGAGAGGTATATGAGAGAGAGGAGTGTGAGTTGGGAGCAGGGCAGTGAAATGGCGGGGGACAGGGCGACTTGGAGGCGATTTGTTTGTGGCCATCCCAAACGGGATTGAGGCGTCTGGCAATAGATAGATAGATAGAATAGAGAAATAGTTAGTTTATAGGTAGTTCTAAAGTTTCTCTATATTTACACCGGCCAGGTGGTATGGTGGGTGAAGTGTGGGACTGAAAATTTGTAGACTGGATCGAATCCCCAGAGTTGTGCATACCATTATTGATAAAAGTCTTGGAGAATTAGACGCTTAAATATCCTTTCCGATGTATTTAATTTTAGGTGCCTCTATAGCTCAGTCGGTAAGCTGCTGCATCCACGTACTTACCAGTGATGGGTCGAATCCTCAGTCAATTTATTAATAAAAATCCTGCGGAATTAGATGCTTAAATATACCTTCAACTGTGTCACGGTTTTTTTTTAAATATCACGGTGTTTTTAAATAAATGCTAAATATTATTTAATTGATAATAATATTCAATAATATTGAAGAGCAGGGACAATGATTGTCTTACTAAACCAAGCAACGATTACTTTACGCTGACTTCTTCGCACGATTCTCTAAGAACGAGAATTTATAAACTTCCTCAACAGTACACAGCAGAGACTAATTACTCAATTGCTGTTTCTTAGTACTGTTAGCCTCTGGAGAAAGTTACTTCACCCCTGACAATAAATAACTAATACTAATAATAATATCAGGCTCTTGCTGGTGCTTAACTCCTAGGAGGCACAACGGATTTTAAGTTTAATACAAGACTGGCCTAAGTACCAGTTATGAATAGCAAAACGTTTATGCAAGCTAGGAGCTATATGGAAAATAAGCTTAATTGTGGAGAAATGAAACAGGACTTTACATTACATTAAGCTCAAGGAAAAGAACTGTTAAATATATTGATTACAAAAATAAATTTAACGTTACACTTCAAATGAATTCAAATAAAGAGATCGTACTCACTCACCCACTCGAGCTAAATTCTTACGCCTAGGAAAAACACTTTAATCAAACTCTTAAGACTAGAAAAACGAAAAGAAATACTGGTCGATGAATGCTGTGTATCACCCAAATCTAGGGTGGGAGCTTGGAGCTGTGGTCTTGTGGAGCTTGGGTTGACCTCTCACACTGCTGGAGCACAGAACCTCTCTCCGTCAGAGCAAACACTGAACTGAATAAGTCGTGGGAAACAAAAGCGGAGCACTAGGCCGCATTTTTCTAACGGTCGAGGCAAGCAGGGGCGAACAATAAAGAAACAATAGTATCGCTCAGTACAGCACTTAGTGACGTGCATTAAATCGGTCACTTTTGAAACAGTGACGAATGTTTTGAAAAGTATACCACCGAAGTGGAGAGAGAAACGGTAAACTGAGCGATACACAGTGAGTTTTCCACTAATAGTTCGTGTTTTTCACAAAAGGGAAATGTCGCGAATTTGATTCGTGACAAACTGTATAAAGTTTTGGTGCCATAGTGGCACTTGCTGATCCGTCCTTTGCCATCTGGCCATGGGGGTTGGAATTTGCAGACCTGAGACTGGTCTATCACCGTCCGGGTGGGACTTGCTGACTTGTGACTGGTCTTTGACCATCTGGGTGGGACTTTGCTGACCTGTGACTTGTCTCTGACCGTCCGGGTGGGACTTTGGTGACCTGTGATTCACAAACAGATAGGCTGTATAGCCTTCTTTCAAGAACCACCATCAGAGATATACCCCTCTGAATCTTGGCTACGCAGACAGACACGAGTGCACCTTGCCAGACTGAAATCCTGCCATCACCCTATCATCCTATAATAACAACACAAAATACTGCACACATTGCAGCGCAGTCCCCCACACCACATCACACTTACTCGCCACATGCACCACACTATCGCAATCATTCAAGAACTTCAACACAAAACCTTTGGGAACGGTCGGCGAAGTTGCCGATTTCTTTTGGTTCACTGGGTTAACAACGAATGAGTCTGGGGTTGCAGCAATAGCGACTGTAAAATTCACTTGTTTTTTCTCCATACCCATCACCGTGCCTCACAAACCATGTTACCTTACCAACAAATAGCCACATCTTACCCTCCAATTCGCTCACCATCCAAAGTAGCAGTGATGAAATTATTCTTATTTGCATGTAAACATGGCATTGTTGTTGCTACGGCCATCTCTCCCACCACTACTGCCACCCTGCCCCATCATCCATCAGCATCTCTGCCTCTCCTCGTGACAGTCAAAGGGGCGAGACGTGGGTGAAGGCAATTGGCTAAGATGGACGCCGGTGAGGCAATGGGTGTGATGGTCCTGAAGTGGCCTGGTTGAACTAAAAGTGGCCTGAGTAGATTAAAATTACTTGATTGGACTGAAATGGACTAAATTGGCTCAAGTGGCCTGGATGGTTTTAAAAATGCTTAGCTGAACATAAGCTGACACGTGAATGGTCTAATTTGATCCAGTTAATTGAGAAAGGACTTGAAATGACTCGGCATTCATTTTGACCAGAGTAGACTGGACTCGACCTGACTGGATGTGAAGAATGTGAGGAAACCTGCTTTGAAAGTACGGGATTGATATGACGAGGCCGTATGAACGCAGTAGCTTGGTGAAAGAGACTTGTACTCGTAAATTGACAGAGGTCTGGGTTGTACAGAGCGCCTTGCATGGACTAGTGAGGTGATCACGATTGTACGCTGAAGGATCACCGATCATAACTATAACGTGAGCAGATTCAGCGTAAGGAATACCTTTGTCAAAAATTACAGTGATACTAGCAACTTTATCCAAGACAGTGAAATTTCTGTGTTAGCCAGAACCTTGGCGCGCTTGGTCAGCTAACGGAGAGTCAGTTCAGCTTCTTTGACGTAAACAGTGTTATCACAACTCTGGCCTAGATTATTGAAGGCACTCATTGTGTCAGTATTAGTGAAGTTGCAGGTCTGACACCCTGGCCGAACACGGATAGGGTGTTTTTACTCCAGAATGTTGGCACCTGGAAATGAAACAGAAACCTGCATGTGTGAATCAACGGATGCGTGTCGTAGTCTGTAGTGGGAATGATGATGTGCTGTCAATAACGCCGCTCCCAATTTTCTTCCATTTAAACTTTTAGTATGACGCACAGAGAATACGTAGATTCAGATATTTCTCACGTCTTCCGGGAGAAAAAGAATAAAAATGTCGATATAATGTCTCTTTTATAAAGTAGTACCTTTTGCCTTAATGATGGCAACTGTCCAAGTACTCCTCTGTGTACGGTTCCTCTACAGGTATGTGTTTACAATTGCCGTACACCCACAGTAGAGTACAGATCCCGTGCATGCTGGATTAAGCCTCAGGCTTGTTCCCTCCCCTTAAATTCACATCCTCCCCAGCACAGTCCTCCTCTGTCCCTCTCTTATCATCCGAATTAGACACAAGCATAGTTGTTTGCCGTAGCATGACGTTATTCTGCCACTGAGATTCGAGAAGGAAGCGGTAAAACAACGCAAATCTCCGCCAAGCTGAGGAGGGAGAACTACGGGTATAGGCTATAGGATCGTATTTAAGGCGAAACTGGAAAAACATTTTTTTTTATTTAAAGATCTGTTTGGTTATATTGCTCACTGATATATCTTATGCTATTTATAAATTTCAAGTACCGACATAATATACGTCCCTAACGTAGTAGAGGAAACACAAGTGTAATGCAGAATAGAAGGCTGAAGAACAGATGGTACAGAGTCTCGAATGCCACCTGGCAAACATGTCATCGGTACCTGCAGTTACTCTTGGTGGGTCCATGGAGGGTGTATGGACGCACGCCACTGTGTGTGTGTGTATATATATATATATATATATATATATATATATATATATATATATATATATATATATATATATACTGTATTATAGACATACATATACATTCTTAGGAGGGACGTCCAAAAAAGTTATCTCTGTTAGTTTCTTTGATTCAGTGACGTGTTATTAAAGTTCATTGTTGCACTTACTAATGACGATTTTATTCATCTGAGTAGACACTTCAAACTGCAGGAGTTAGATACAGCCTCCATTATCTCTTTCACTTCAGAAGCGCTCTGCCAGACTTAACATATTCATTAGGTGGGAAAAGAAAATAAGAAATAAAGACTACAAATGACCTCATCGTTGTGAAAGCGGTTAACCTGCTCAGAGATTTAATGTTTAATAACATCTACCGTACTGATTTTTATTTAACTTACGGGTGATCCATCGTAGTGAAGAATTTAAGTACAGAAGACCTAAATATGTTATACCCTCAGGTGATAAACTTTCGCACAATAACAACTAAAGGAGATGTTTCCCCTGACTGGTTCTCATTTCGACGCACCCACCGGCATTGTATTCTGACTATTTTATATGATCTCACTTTTTCCTCGCTGTGTCGCCCTTTACATGATATTCCCTCACTTCCTGGTTTAAAAGAAAAATCGCACAGTCAAAATGCAGTAACAACCTGAGGGGTAGGAAAGGTCGTGGTGTTTGGCAGACCCGCCCAGCAAGGCTAATAAACAGGCTGATCTCTGGGTGGCTTTTTTTTTTTTTTTTCACTTTCTTTCTTTCTTTCTTTTTTCTCCTTTTTTACTGCTTTGTTTTTGGTATTATCCTTTCAGTCCGATGACGTATTTTTTCATTTCCATCTTGCTACTCCAGACGGTTTTATTGAGCTTCCAACATGCCTCTAATAGTGAAGGGATAAATGACGGCTTTAGCTAACCTCTTCCTAGTAGAAAAATATCTAAGTTAAATAATATTGTCTGAAGGCAGCAAGAATAAAATGAAAAACATGTCACCGGAGCGAAGTGCTAAACCCTTTTCATTTAATGATGGTTATATTTCCTGCCTCCACTTGTCGATTTTTGCGGCTTTTTCTAACGTGGGAAGGATGTGTATGTGAGTTCATTTATCATAAATTCAAGATTTTCATCCATCAACAGCGTATGTCACATACCTCAGTGGCCGAAAAGACGGTGCTACGGCTTTACATCCTTTCCATAGCACTTCTTCGTGACTAGCATCGTATTTATTTGGAAGTCTCCTGTTGCAACTCTGAGACAAATAAGGAGAGATGTCAGTTTTAGGTTATTTTAGCTTTGAAAGAATGTAATGATAATAGTGAAGGCTGTACGTAACCACTCCATTTCAAAAGGTCCCACCATAGCTGCATAAAATTATATAGAGCTACAAAGAATGAAATTTTTTTCCTGGAGCTGAATAGGAGAAATAATGGACAGTTGTTTCTGGCAAAAACAAAGTGAACTACGGTCCAATGACATTTATTTTATTACTACATCACGGCCACGATTGTTTATTCAGTGTAAGAGAGATCGTTAGTAGAATAGTGGACTGAAGAAGGGCAGCTTAAGCCTGCAATCCACCGGGTTCCTATTTCAGATAAGCCTGGGGGTGCAGCAACAACGTAATTTATTCAGGTCATGTTAGTGATGGACATGCATAGCATACACGGAAAAATAAAGATGTAATATGCAAAATAAATCACTTACGATAAGTCATTGGATGGAAAGGAATAAAGCGGAAGGACAAACTCGCACAAAATAAGTACCATAGAATAGTGAAAAGATAAATATCCCCACCGCTACTAGAGCTTAATCAGATGCCTTGCCATGGCGTCTTTGGCTGCCCTGGTTTCAACCTGTCAGTAATTTAAAATGTAATCATTTGGCTGCGCCTGGTTTATTTGACAGATTTCACTTTACTGAAAATTTTAAACTTTTGGATACGCTGGTTTATTTACTCAAATTTACCTGTATTGAAAAAGGTAATCATATGGCTGCAATGAAGTAATTTGATCTCATTTCACCGTACTGAAAAGTTAATCATTTGGCTGCAGTGAGTTTCTGTGACCTGTCTGTAGTCGGATGATTCGAAACTCATTCTTGATCATATTATGTATAATTCTTGTGTGGGGGGAGTTGGGTGGATCTGCAAGAAAAAACAAAAAATCATAATGGTTTTAAACAGTGTTCACTTTGAATTTGAGTTAGACCCCATAACATTTCTTTATAAGGGATTAAATCTGCATAGTGCACCTTAATGTTCCCATGCATGCAATTTGTGACGTTTTTGTTCATCGTAGACGATTTCTTACACTTAAAAAAGAACTCACGTGTTACAGGGTTTAATGAAACCTGTGTTAAACTCATCAAGGTCAATAAGGCTTCTTTAGGATGAGGAAAAAAATGTCTGGGAAAAACTAAAGCAAAGTTAAAATTACGTGCCCGTGTTGTGTTAACCGCTGCGAGAGGGACATCATCAGCCCGGCCATGGCGTCTTGGAGCCGTGTTGTCGGTAGCAAAGGACAGTTAACTTTTATTTTATACTGATAGTTTTTCTTTTACATATTGGCCTCCCGTTTTATGTTACTGGTGACATGTCGATTGTAGGCCAGTATAACAGTAGTAGGTTTGCTGCCGTTAGTGTTTCTGTTTCTGTAGCCACAAAAGCTCACTTGGACGCGAACCAGGTACAGTGTAGGTTGAAACTGTCTTTTTCTTGCAGTTCACCATCCTCCTTTCGGGGGATATGGAGGGAGTTGAGGAACGTTTCTAAAACCGGTTATATCGGGTGCCACCACGTGAAGGTGCGCCTCTCCAACACCATGTCGATAGTAAAGAGAAATATATAATATACCATAGAATACTGAGGTACATCTTCACATAAAGTTAAAATGTAAGATGTAAGACACCTCCATAACCCATCATCATTAATGACCTAACATCACTTACAGCCCATCATCACTAATAACCTAACATCGCTTATAACCCATCATCACTAATAACCTAACATTGCATAGAAAGAGAGAGAAAGAGAGAGGGAGAGAGAGAGAGAAGACCTTAGTTTAACACAGGATAACCAACTTATACAGAGAAGGAGACTACAGGGTTTTGATCAGCGACGTTGAGGGTGGACGGTCAGATCCCTTCTGTGGCAGGAAAACTTTTTTTGCGAGTGCGTACTGTAACTGTGCCCGTGTGATATGGTGCAGTTTATTCTTATGACGGGTGGGGGGGGGGGAATTATCTGACAACGGCAGCATATAACCGTTTGATACTAAGAATAATAATAACTGCGTGGCGTCCCTCCCACGCATGGCAGAGCAGGAGGGACGATCTACCACCCAACTCAAGATATGGGACCAGTTTTTCCTTTTTTTTTTTTTTTTTTTTTTTTTTCACGTCGATAAATCTCAACTGACCCTTCACATTTCTAGTCACAATTACTGCTCGATTCTTTCACTACCCTGACACTCTTTAAGTTCATCCACAACTTCCAGTCGTCAGTCACGAGCACATCACATTGAGTCAGTATCTTTCTCAATAACCATCAGTTCACCTTCATTTTCATTTTAAAGGACATCACCGCCCACAGACACTAACATCCCCATAGTTTAGTATGCATGAGATTACATCAAATATGTGTAAAAACAAGGACTTAGAAATTTGGTTGATACAGTTTTCAAATTTGTGTTTATTTTTATATTGGTTTCTTTGCATGGTGGGTGAGTTGCAGTGCTGGAACTATTCTGTCCTCGGATCGAATCCCACACGTGTTTACTTATATGGTTGGCAATAGTGCAGAATAACATGCTTGGCAACCTTGCATTCGTTGTTTGTATCTTGTCACCTGCGTCACACCAGTTTTTGTACTTGGAAGTCGATGAAGATTCTCTACCCTACAAGCGTTCCGACAGCGAATTGAAAGAGTAATATTCTTAGTTTTTCCCACACTATCACCAGACGGGTTTTTACAGCATAAGGGTGATTTCATATACACATCTGACAAAGTTCAATAAGCCTGCTATGCTAAGTACAATATAGCTTCTTGAGGGTAGAAAGAATATAAACTCCGTCATCGTTGTGAAATGACAGTAATCAGGCTCCTTTATATTTCATGAGCGTCACTTTAACTAATATACGTAAGCTACTTGGATATACTTACAATTGCCGTCTGTCTCAGTGTAGAGCACCTACTGAGACATGATGAAAGATGGAGGGGAGTTATCCTGCTGTGAGTGAACGGGATTGACATGACTGGGCTATAATTTATGTGGAGGGTCCGAAGTAATGTGGTGGAAAATACGAGTAAGTGGACGGAGGGGTGGAGTGTACTGCATTTGTTGCACGGATTCGTTAAATGTCTCGGGTTTTAAACAAAAGAATCACAGAATACAAGTATGACATGAGCTGATTTAACGTAAAAAGTGTTGTTGCCAATCGCTGAAGAGATTTTAACAACTTTAATCAGAACAATTGATTGTGTTAGCCAAACCCTTGGCACTCCTGCCATCAAACGGAGAATTCTTTCAGCTCCTTTGCCTCAGACAATGATGCCATGACTCTGCCTTTGACTGTTTAAAAATTTGACGGTGTCAGCACACGAAGGCGCGGGTTCGGCACCTGGGCAAACCATGAGACCTTTGTGTACGTTGTTTTTACCCCTCCGTCGGCACCGAAAAATGAAACGGACCTGGACTGTAAAGCGACGGTTGTGTGATGTAGTGTGTTACAATGTTTGGGTGTATTCCTTGTCAATCATGCACCTCCCCATTGCCTCTCCTTTATGTATATTAAGTCATGGTAAAGTATCAGGGATGTTGTACACTACCAGCTTCCTTTGTGGAACTGGTACTGTAAATTGGTGGGAAATGACAGCTTGGTTTATAGGCAACAGTGGAATATTAATAGGTAGTCTTTTTCGAGTTTATTTTTGACTTCAAGAGACATTTAAAAAGACAACATACAACGAGGCCCTACGGATGCATTACTTCTCCATTATTTCCAGGGTATATCAAAATTATCTCCATAAAACGTCTAATAATAACCTCAACTCTACTCTGTGTGCTACACGTGTATGTGCATCCAATTGTCCCCCAACCCACATAAGAGAGCCCACAGTGCTTAGACTGTGCCTTAAACTTGTTCCTTCTTCTGGATTGGCTTTCTCGCCAGCTAATTCTTATTCTACCATCTTCTTTCTTCAGACTTCCTGTCGAGTCCCACATATATTGGGTGCTTAATGCATCTGTCATACTTGCTTTCTGGAGCATTGTCCATTATTCTGCCATTTATCTCCGGTAAAGAAGCTGTAAAGTACCGTAAACCTCCTCCAAATTAACATGAACGACCTATAGTATCGTCTTCATGGTGACTTTGAAGTCATCGAAGCCCATTGTTCTTAACTATTTATCAGTGCATAATGCCCAGTGATGTTCCCCTGTTACACCCGCACTCGTAAAGTGCGAGCACGTGTTAGGTTAAAATCGCGCGCGCGCGCGTCTGCCTTTCTGCCTCTCAGTTTGTCTGTCCGTCTGTTTGTCTGTCTGTCTGTCAAAAGAACCCTGTTTGTATCCAATTTTAGCCAAAATTGGACGAATGGAGAGACCGCCCATGAGGTAACCTATCGTGCTGTAGAACACCTCGTAACCATCATCATGCTCTAGTATTAAGTTCTCGCTACAGCTGAGCATTCAAGATGAAGAGATAGCTATTATATTCCAGGCTAGAACAACGTGATTGCTGTATTAAAAATATAATGGTAATAATCATCATCATCATCATCATCATCATCATCATCTTCGTCATCCGGACCTTCTTTCCTACCCTAGGGCAGGGTGAGGAGTAGCAATGTCCAGACAGTCCAAATTTGCCGAGTCCAATGGGCCACGCTTCCATTCACTCATCATTCAAGCCTCCGGAATCCTGGCTCTATCGGATACGCCAAAAACATTCACCACGTTCTATAGCTTCACATAATCGTATCCGATAGAGTCAGTCCGGATGCTTCCACGTTAAAAAGGGGTGCCATAATCCCTGATCATGCACTTCTCCTCACGGCATTCATCCAGCCTGCTCGATCTCCTGTCAGTTCGCTAGCTTCACCGACTTCCAAACCTCTCTTCCTCACACACTCATCCACCATATCTCTCCACCTTCTCCTTGGCCTGCCTTGCCTCCTCCCTCCTTCGAATTCTCCCAGATATACCTTTTTCACCACTCTATTGTTATCCATTCTCTCCACATGACCATACCATCTCAGTACACTTTCTTCAATTCTGGTGTCCACCGACTTGCTCACTCCGCATCTTTCACGAATCACAATATTTCGTATCCTATCCACCCTCTGTACTCCACATACATTCGTCAGTAGTCCCATCTCCACTGCTGTTACTCTTGACTTTTCATTTTCATGCCACACCATAGTCTCACATCCATATGTTAAAGTTGGCTCCAACATTCCTTCATGTAAGTCTCGTGCAGCTGCAACACTCAAACCTCTTTTTTTTTTTATCAAGGCCTTCATTGATCAAGCAACTTTTCTTCCTTGTGTCACTCTACTTTCAACTTCTTTTGCACATTTTCCTCTCTTTTCTGTCACTGTGCCCAGGAATTTAAACTCTCATCATTTCCAGTCTCTCTCGATTCACTGTTACCCTGGGAGTCACGCTCACAGACATCAGCAAAGCTCTGCACTAGCCTACGAAGTTTTTGTCCGGTACTTGCAAGCAGTACTGCATCATCAGCATACAACAAATTTGAGATATTCCATCCATCACCATTCAATACCAACGCCATCCCTCTCTCCATTACTCGTGTTTTTACTTCTCTCATCACCATATATATATATATATATATATATATATATATATATATATATATATATATATATATATATATATATATATATATATATATATATATATATATATATATATATATGTGTGTGTGTATTGAACAACCATGGGGACATCACACAACCTTGTCGCACGCCTACACCGATCGTGAGCTATTCACTTAGATGCCCATTAACCTTTACAAATGCATCACTACCATCATAAAAACTCTCAACGGCACCTAGCAGCTTACCCTATACACAGTACGTGCGCAAAACTTTCCACAATCCTTCTCTGTCCTCTTTGTCGCATGCTTTTTCCAGATCCATGAATGCCATAACACCTTATGATCCTACTCACAAGCCTTCTCTACTATCTGTCTCACTGCAAATATTTGATCCACAAATCCTCTACCACTCCTAAAGCCACCCTGTTCAACACTCACTAGGACTTCTGATATCTCTCGTACTTTATAATAATTCTTCCATATACCTTCCCTACCACACGCAATAAACTTATGCCACGATATTTCTTGCACTCACTTAGCTCACCTTTATTTTTGTACGGGGGTACAATCACATTCTTTTTCCACTCTGCAGGCACAGTTTCACTCATCCATGCCTTCTTACGTATCTCTAACAAGCACTTCATTCCACCCTCTTCACTACACTGAAGCATCTCTGCATACACCTCATCAACCCCAGCTGCTTTCCCATTTTTCAGCCGTTTCACAGTACTCTTCACCTGTGCGGATGTCACGTCTCCTGGCACTGCATTCCTTCTCTGCACACCCCTGAACCCAATAATAATAATAATAATAATAATAAAAATAATAATAATAATAATAATAATAATAATAATAATAATAATAATATAATAATAATAATAATAATATAATAATAATAATAATAATAATAATAATAATATGATGATGATGATGATGATGATGATACGTTCCCGGGTTCAGGAGGTAAAGAAAACGTCCCTGACACGAGAAGGAAGCCACACGACCTACTTGCTGTTGACGAGGCTGGCAGCAACATGGCAGAGGCCTGTAATTACGCCGGCCATTTACCACCATTCACAGCTGTGGCTTGTGGGTTAAGGCGCTCCAGGCGGATGTGGATCAGGAGAATTACTGTCCTACGGGGAGTTGGAGTTTAGTGTTCACATAATATCACTCAGGGGAGACTGACCTGTGCCATCGCCTAAAATATCTGAAATGATGAGTCTAGATCCGGCCCCCTCTTAAACACAGGATTGGGTGATGGAGGGATCGAGAGGTTTGCCTGATGATTTATTGGTCCAAGGCGCCAGACAATTAAACCCTTTTATTCAGGTGTATTACTTTTTTTTCTATTCTAGATGCCTACAGACGAATTTAATCTGATTAGAAGATATTTTCCTAACTGAATGGGTTAGACATAGCCTTAACTCCTGTACTACTAGAGGTCATTCTTAAGTTATGTAAAATTGTTTGGAAATTTTACTTGTCTTTACGTTTTACTCGTAACTTGACCAAAAATATCCATCTCTCCATTTTCAGTACTAAGTCGTAACATTAGATTAAAGCTAGAATTTGATATTTTACACGAAGTGCCATGAAAATGAAATACGTGCAATAAACCATTCATGGGTGAAAAACTAAACCAAGGTAAAAAAAATATGGCAAAAAAAAAAAAAAAAAAAAACTGCGTCGTCAGAGTGAAGTGTGTGGTATTATTCAGTGGTAAAAATCACCAAGAGGCAGATGGATGTCTTTAAATCATGTTGTTCCACCAGGGGAGAGGACTGGTCACCTTCCTGTAAATGATGTGGATTTCTGTTACCTAACCCTGGCCCCTGCACTTTGTTTAAGAGATAAGACCAAGTACCATATTGACTACAAATAGTATGATCCACCAGTGTTGTGTGTGGAGAAAGTGGAGAATGAGAGATTGACTAGAAGAGTGTATGTGAGAAAGGAAGAAGGGGAGAGGGGGTGGGAAGTAACGAAGATGAGATGTAGGAATGGTGAGGCCGATGAGAGAGGACGGTGTGAGTTGGACAGAGGACAGCCTGATGGTGGTGGACAGGTTGACATGGAGGCGATTCGTTTTGGCAACCGTTTGAGATAGTTACGTGTGTCTGTTGATGCATATACACAGTAGATACAATATTGAATACCCTCATCTTTCTCATTTTTTCCTCCCCTTTTCCCTCCTAATCTCTCCCATCTTCTTCCTTTTCCACTAATATTTTGCCCCCTAATTGTCCACTCTCTCCTTCCCCCTCCCTCCCCTCCCTTCCCCTTTTCTCATTTTCCCCTCCGTTATCTGAGCATCATCCTTCTTTACAAATCCTAATTAGTATTTCCTGTAAAGCTATACCAAAAAATGTGTCTCAGTGAAGGTAAATTAAGACATGTCTCTTATTAATCGATCAGTCGTATATATATATATATATATATATATATATATATGCGAGTGAGGTCGATGGGGGGAGAAGAAGGGGGAGGCCGAGGATGAGTTAGAGGGATGGAGTGGAGAGGTGTATAAGAGAGGGGGGTGTGCGCTGGGAGCGGGGCAGTGAAGTGGCATTGGACAGGGCGACTTGGAGGTCATTTGTTTGTGGCCACTCGTAACGGGATTGAGGCGACTGGCAATTGGTAGATAGATAGGTATATAATTATAATGTATACCTTATATATATATATATATATATATATATATATATATATATATATATATATATATATATATATATATATATATACCGGTTATATATAATTGGAGCCTCTTTATTTCAGTTTATGTTATGAAGTATTTAATATTTCGAAGATGTGTAAGAATTTTCCAGATGTAAACAAAGTCAGTCTCTCTCTCTCTCTCTCTCTCTCTCTCTCTCTCGTTTTCTCCCCATTTATCCCCGTCCCACCTTTTATTTCCACCATCATTCCCACAATCAGTCAACCCACTTTCCATCTGTCTCCCTAATTGTACCTCTCCCTTCTCCTCTTCCCCCTCTCTCCGTATCTCTTGTCAGCCCATCATCTTTCACGTCTCCCTCTTGCATTCGCGCCGTCCTTGCTCCCTCCCTCATATTGCAGTCTCTTTTCTGTCTCTAACTTCCACAGAGAAGAGGAAGTTACGTGGTGCAATGAAGACCTTGATTGTAAGAGATTTAATAATGGAGGCAGAAAGAGGATTGCCTGAAGGTGAAGGTGTAAGTTTTGAGACTGTGGCGTGGAATGAGAGAGAAGAAAGGAGAAAGAATAGCTGAAATGGGATTACGGGAAAATGTGTGTGCCTTGCGTAAAATGAATAGGAAAAGATATAATGCTTCGAGAAAGATAAAAATTGTGGAAATATGTTGATAATGCAAAAGAAGAGTGTACATAGATTGCAAGGTGATATATATAGAGAGGATGTAGATAGGGTGGTGAAAAGGCTATATGTGAGCGATTTCGAAGGTGGGAGGGGGCATGGTTCCCCAAAATGAAAGGATGTGGTAACTGAGTATATGAGAAAGAAGATAAAGAGAATGAAGAGGCAATGAAATTGACGGGAGATCTAGTTGGATAACTGAATTATGTACAGAGAAGCTCATGACATCCATTATCTTTTTATTTAATAGTCGACAGACTGGAAGGTGAGTGCGAAGCACATCTATAAAGGAAAACATCAAGAAAATATGTTCATATGCTTAGGCTGGGATGTGGTGTCCGCGTTCGGGCGCGTGACTGACTGTCTTGCCCTTTTCAGAGTATGTTGCTCATGTGAGTAGTTCTTCCTGTTTCGTATTTTCTCATATCTGTCTGTCTATCTATCCATCTATCTGTCTATCTATCTATATATCTAAATCTATCTATATCTATATCTATCTATCTCTATATCTATTTATCTTTGTATCTATCTATATCTATCTGTCTATCTATCTATTTATCTATCTGTCTGTCTGTATCTATCTGTCTGTCTATCTATCTATCTGTCAATCTATATATCTATGTCTGTCTATCTAGCTATATGTCTATCTATCTATCTATCTATATATATATCTAAATCTATCTATATCTATTTATCTTTATCTATCTGTCTGTATCTATCTACAGTATATCTATCTGTCTGTATCTATCCATCTGTCTATCTGTCTATCTCTATCTTTCTATCTCTATCAATCTATATCTGTCTATCTATCTATCTATATATATCTATATCTGTATCTATCTATCTATATATATCTATATCTGTATCTATCTATCTACCTATATATATATATATATATATATATATATATATATATATATATATATATATATATATATATATATATATATATGCATGCAAATACGTGATAACTTTGTGGAACAAAATTAATGTCACCCCAAATTAATTACTGTAATCATAATGAACATTGGAACAGTTCTAAGACATAAATTCAGTAACCGAAAGCACGGATTTATGACATTTAGGTCAGTGTTGCTGTACAACCAAGGAAGCTCCCTAGTACCTCACCCTTACAAGTTCATATCTGTTTGGTGCGTCAGTACGATGTATGTTGTTCATGTACTGTCGATTTGATACAGGAATGATTAATGTAAGAAATATAACGAAAATTATAATATGCAACATACATCGCTGAGGAAGAGTACTACAGAGCCCTCTACAGTGACGAGAATATGCACCATATAGCTTC
Organism: Coenobita brevimanus; assembly: GCF_032717465.1. NCBI lineage: Eukaryota > Metazoa > Arthropoda > Malacostraca > Decapoda > Coenobitidae > Coenobita > Coenobita brevimanus. The sequence goes on along the minus strand of NC_136977.1, from coordinate 9,797,169 downwards.
ACAGACGATCTCCCTTTATCTGTGATTCTGGGGCGTCTTTTTTTTTTTTTTCGAACCGGCATCAGTAAGTAATATGACGTTTGTTTTATGTTACTGATCCATTGTAACAGTTCTCCTCCTCCTCCTCCTCCAACTCCTCCTCCTCCTCCAACTCCTCCTCCTCCTCCTCCTCCTCCTCCTCGTGCCACCCACGTTGACTAGGAGGACCATCCACCATTACCACCAGAATAAGAATTACCTGACATTCATACTCACCCACACCCTGTTGCTCTTTCCCCTCCTCCATCCTCTCCCTCTCCTTAGTGTCATCTCTTCCCTCCCTCTCTCAAGTCTTCCCTCCCTCCCTCCGTGCAGTGGCATCGATATAGCTAGGCAACTCTGCTGTCCAGTTATACAATCGTCCCTCAACTCCCTCCCCGTCCTCCGAAAGGAGGATGTTGGATTGACGGAGAAGGGCAATTTCAGCCTACAGTCCACCGGGTTCACGTTTCAGATGAACCTGGGGCTACAACCACATATAGTACTGTTACTTTCTCCATGCTCTCATATTTTCTCTCGCTTCTTTCTAACTCTTCTATTTCTTTCCTTCCTCTGCTCCCTCTTTTTCCTTCCCTCTCTCTTCCCTTCTTCCCGCACATGTTCAACCCCCTCCCCCCCTCTCTCTCTCTCTCTCTCTCTCTCTCTCTCTCTCTCTCTCTCTCTCTCTCTCTCTCGTTTCTTCCGATAGCCCTTTCTTTGTCACTCTCTCATACCCTCACCCACTATCTCTCATCCCAGAACGGACACACCATGCAGCCACTCTGCCAAATACATTCTATCTCCAGTTTCTCTTCTCTCCCAATACAACTCTACGGATTCTCATTCTCCAACTTCTCTCTCCCAGTCCGTCTTTCAGTCCCTTCTCCCAGTTCTTCCTCACCCACTTCCTACTCCCAGTTACTCCTGTCCCAGTTCCTTCTCCCTGTCTGCCCTCTCAATCCACTCTACTAGTTGTCTTCTTGTTGGTATTCTCGCGAGCTTTGGAGGCTTTCAGATAAATCTCTGCTAAATATTTTGAATGATACGCATCAGTATTTTGTTACGTTATCTGCTTCGTTTTGCCGCAACTGAGGGGCGGCCAAATACAGAGCTTGTCTCCAAGTGTGTCACTCAGTCGCATACGCACACATAACTGAGTAACCGTACCTTTTTCGTAGGGAGGGGTACAGGCCTCGTTGTGTGTGTGTGTGTGTGTGTGTGTGTGTGTGTGTGTGTGTGTGTGTGTGTTACCTAGGAAAGCGAAATTTTGCACAGTGGGAGACCTCCCCGTGCACGAAGTTTTAAGCAGGGTGCGATCGCCGAAGGCAGTCCCCCACGGGGGGACAGAACCGGGGTGTACCAGTCAGTGCCAGTGGCACAGCCATTTTTTTTTAAATCTATGAATACGAAGTACTGTACAGTGGTACACCCACCTGGACCCGGTTTTAGGCGGGACGAAATCCCCAAAGGTCGCCCTCCATGGAAGACTGCCCACGAGGATGCTGGGCAACGCTGGTATGCACGGCCGTAGCTTTTTTTTTTTTTTTTTTTTTTTCAGCATAGGAAACCAGAATTTTGCACAGAAGTAGACCTCCACCTGAGCCAGAGTTAGCCAGGGTGTGCCCGTGGGGTCTGTCCCCGCGTCCCAATAAATAATCATCTCTTTCTCCTTAGATTACAGCAGGGATGGGTGCAGCTGTTAAAGATATCCTTTTCTTAGTAATACCGTACAAAGATTGCATAAATAACATACAAGAGCATATTTCGGTTCCATACGCAGAATAAACTGATAAGGGAGAGATACGTACTTGAAGACCTGCGAAGCTGGCAAGAATGCGAGTTTCTTAGTTCACCCTCTCCCACTTCCCTCCTTACTGGTCCACATCTCCCAGTTTCCTCTCTCTATCCTGCCCCCCCAGTCTCGATCTCCCAGTTTTCCTTCCAATTGCATAATCCAGTTTCTCTCTCACTGTCGCACTCTATCGGTCCAGTTCGCCCAGTCCCCACTTTCCAGTCACACATTTCCAGGTCATTCACACACGCCTAGTCTCACTTGACTAGTCACATTTTCCCAATCACACACACACACTCCCAGTCACTCCCAGTCACCCTTTCCCAGACACACTCCCACAGTCACTCTTTCCCAGTCACGCTATACCAGTTACCGGTACACTTTTCCAGTCACACTTTTCCAGTTACTCCCCAGTCTCTGCCTCAGTCACTTTCTCCCAGTCTCACACTCCCAGTCATGCCTCCATAGTCACACATTCCCAGTCACTCCCAATTTCACCCCAACTCCTTCCCACTCACACTCTGAAAGTTACATTTTACCAGTCAGTCTCTCAATCACATCTAGTCTCACTCACCCAGTTACTCTCCTAGTCAGTAATATTCTCCCCTTCCCAGTCACACTCCCAGTCAGTCTCCGTCACTCTGTCCCAGTCACACACACTCCCTGTCCTTCTGTCTCGTCCTCCTGCCATCCACACAAATCTCCCCATCTCCCCTTATGCTTTTCTTTCTCCTTTCGTATCTCATTTTCTTCCTCCGAGCTCTGTATTTTTTTCCCTTTTTCCTCTTAGCTATCCAGTTTATTGCTCCTTCGTTTTCATCCTATTTTCTTCACAATTTTGTTTCTTTGATTGACTGTTCTTATCACCACATTTTTCTTTTCATCCCTGTCTGTCTGTGTTCTCTGTGTTTGTGTGTGTGTGTTTGTCGGCCTGTATTTTCTAGCTGTCCACTGCCTGTCTCTGTTTATGTTGTCTGTCTGTCTGTATATAGCCTATTTATATATGTATATTTTTGTCTGTCTGTGTATCCTCTCTCTCTCTCTTTAATGCCTCTCTTTAGTCTTTCTGTTTGCCTGTCATCCGTCTGTATGTTGCTTGTCGTTCTGTCTGCCAACGTATGAAAGAACAGCAAGGAAAATCATGATAAAAATTGGAGGGGAATTTCTTGTTGACTCAAGGATGAAGTGATTAACCCACTCGTGGTCACGCTTTCTGAAGTACGTTATTCCAGTTAACCCCAGACGATTTCATTCAGCTCAGAATTAGTATGGAAACCTGACGTTATTACCTTCGCCAACGAAGTTGGAGGAGGTTATGTATTCACCTATGTTTGTCTGTTTGTTTGTCCGTCCACACGATATCTCCAAAATTTCTCAGTGAATTTAAATGAAATTTTGTGGAAGGGTAGGCCATGGGCTAAGAAAGATTTGATTAAATTTCGGGGCGGATCTGAATCCGAATCCTGATCCTACCACACAGTATCACCAAAAGTTCCCAATGAATTTCAATGAAATTTTGTAGAAGGGTGGGCCATCGACCAAGAAAGGATTAAGTAAATTTTATGCATCTCGCACAGTATCTCCAAAAGCTCTCACTGAATTTCAATAAAATTAAGTGGGAGAGTGAGCGGGGCTGATCCGGATCCTATGTATTCCACACAATATCTCCACGGATCCGGATCCTTTATAACGACAATGGTATTGTCTGAGGTATGCGCTTTGTTAGTGCTTTCTAGTTGAAGCTGTAACCATAAACATCTCATGATCATAACAAGTCTAGCATTGTATACAGACCACCACGAGGCGATTTTATTCAGATGAGTTATCCAGATAATCCTAAGTTTTGGTGGCTCCCTACCAGATTACAGACACATCAGTACATCAGCATCTAAAATACGATTACGCCTATTTCCCCGTTTCTCCTTGCGATACTCAGACGATTTTTTATTCAGCTCGGGAGAGATTTTTCGAGCTGGAGGAGTTACATATACTGTATAACCTTCATTCCCCTCTGCACTACTGAGGCTCTGTCCGTAGCTGATGTAAACTCAGCTGGTAATGGCAAGAATAGATTCAGTATGACGTCCTTGGCCTGAAGGGTATAAATTAATAAAAGAATACAGGTTGCCTCAAGCTGATGTAAGAATGTGAATATTGACTTACATTGTTTTTAATGAAAGCATCTTATAGAGTATCCCCCCCCCCCCTTCCAAACATATACTCGCACTCGCACCACACACATCCTCTCTCTCTCTCTCCCCACGTCATTTTTTTTCTTCGTGTTTTCCGCTCACTCATAACCTCTCATATTTACACTTTCCCTCCCCCTCCTTCCGCCCCCCCACTCCCTGCTTTTCCTCCAATTTTCGCCTTAATGACATTTCTCTCTCTCGTTCCTTATCAGGTTTCCTCCATGTCTCTCCTCCTTCTTCTCCTCCTCCTGTTCCTCTTGCTTCTCAACTTTCATCTTATCTCTGACTCCCTCTCACTTACTGTGTTATCCATCAAGCTTTCTCTCTCTCTCTCTCTCTCTCTCTCTCTCTCTCTCTCTCTCTCTCTCTCTCTCTCTCTCTCTCTGTAAAACTAAGCCTTTCATCAAGTATTTCAATCTTTCAAGCTTCCGCCTCGCTTTTTGTAATCATTCCCGGCTTTTGTGTATTGAGGCCCGTATACTGAGGGAGAGAGAGAGAGAGAGAGAGAGAGAGAGAGAGAAAGAGTTATCTTTTAGAGTTATCTCCAGAATTGAATCACATTTTTAGTCTGGATTACTTCAGGGGAGGGAGGACACTGAGCGCAATTAAATTTCCATGTATTGTAAGACAGAGTATTTTGCTGATATTTCCTTTTTCGACGAGATGCGTAGGAGTTGAATTTCCGCTGTTCCTTGCATAATACTCTGACTTTCCTGTCCTAAATCTGTATTATATTGTTACACCCGCGGGCAGTGAAAGGAAATGAGTGGTAGTAGTGGGTTCAGAGTGTGTGTGTGTGTGTGTGTGTGTGTGTGTGTGTGTGTGTGTCGGTCTTTTATTATGCACATATCAGCGATGTTGTAAATATAGTGTCCTCGTAACACTTGTTCCTGACTATCCATCTAGCCCCACTTCTTAGCCCTGTCTCTAGCCTCTCATGACCTACCGCTAATACCATTGCTCAAGTTCTAAAAGAGACAGCCCTAGTATGTAAGTCCCAGCATGTATTTAGTATGGACGGTGTGTTCTAGTGCCGAAGTGATGACGTGCCATGGTGTGTGAAACGTAAAGCGAACCCTGGGACTTAGACAAAGGCTGTTATTTCTCTGCACAAAAATGAACTCATAAAGAAAGAAAAAGTTATATATATTTTTTAGAATACTGTTCAAACTATGAGTGTGCTACGTACATCATTTCTTCATCTGCCTTTATTATCTTTCTGACCTTTATTGTCTCTACCTCTACCGTTTGAGAGAGAGAGAGAGAGAGAGAGAGAGACCGATCAATCAGTGAGTACGAGTATAAACGAGTATTGATGAAAGATAAAGTATTTTGGAGTGCCTTTCAAGCTGAATGCAATGTCATTTTCCCCTCTACCCCTGCCGTTACTTACTTGCATCTTCATACACTATTGTTTATAGGATTGTGATGTGCATTTTAATTTGGTAGTTTTTTGTGAAGGGATCAATATTGAGTGTGGACGTTTTATTTAACCACAAGACAGTGGTAAGAAAAGCAAACCATTGTCATCTTCTTCTTATTATTATTATTATTGTTATTATTATTATTATTATTATTATTATTATTATTATTATTAATATTATTATTATTATTAATGTTATTTTTGTTATTATTATTATTATTAATATTAACCGCACCGCCGCCGCCGCCGTTACTACTACTGCTGCAGCATATACTGCTGTACTCAAGAGAAGCAGGGCCTAAGCAATATTAAAAATTATAGCGACAAACCTTTTAGCCGGGAATATAGGGGAATATAGAACTTCACTATTTTGTTCCAGCCTACGACGGACGATTTTGTTCAGCTCATAGGAACTCACCGCATTTAAAAGAGTTGACTCCTTCAGTGCAAGGACGCCTTTTTTTTTCTTTCTTTCTCTCTAAATCTGTCGTTGTGATGTTCATAAAAATAACATCGAAATAGAAGGGTTGAAACACAGTCACCTCAGTTGCGTAGCTTGAAGCTAGGATCTGTATTCTGCGTGACATCTCATCCTTAATGATTCATTTTGCATATGATGCCTTAATATTGCCTTGCATGTTACGCACTGTATGTCGCTTTGCTTTCGGCATAGTTTGCGTCAATAACATACACATGGATATCGATCTGTAATGATAAGAACAAATCGCTGCAGAAAGCGTGTTACGAAATCTTCGATACAAGCTAGTAAATGCGACCTTAGGGCCCGTACTCTCGTTGATCAAGGAGGCTCCCCAGCACCATTTCCTTACCAATTAATTTCTCCTAATGGCCCGTTAATATTCTTTTTGCATGATTATCATGTAATTTATGAAGGCATTTAAAAGGTATAGTACCATACAAGGGAATAATGAGTTATAATATTCAATAAATCGCATAGAAAAATATGTTGCAAATGTAACTTGCAATACTTTGGTGATAGAAACTCCGTGTACAAACAGCTAGATAAGGAGTTTATTACGAGCTCACAACAAAAAAGTCTGCCCGTCTTGGCTGTCTGCTGTGAACTGACGCAATAACGCCTTCGCCCAGGCTTGGGCTCTGGGAAAGCGTGCTGGGTCAGCATGTTTAGTGGGGGCATGTATGCATTGGGGGGGGGGGACATATATACATCGGGGGTAGACATATTGTGGAGGGGGTACACAAAGTCATCTAAACCCTCCAGAATTACGACATCAGATTACCTTAAGCGACTGTCTTATTCCCTCGTATCCCTTTATTAATCTGAAAAAAATGATAAAAAAGAGTGAATGATAAAGCACACAGTATATTCTGAGGCCCGTATCCTCGCTGGGGTAAGGAAGCTCCCTAACACCTCTCCCTTAGCGACTTATTTTTGGATATGGTTGGTTAGTATCCTTTTGTACGTTATTTATGGAGAGTATGGCGATATTGGAAGGATTTATGTAGCACAGAAGAGGGTAGTAAGATGTAATAAGCGAAGTAAATCGCTTAGAAAAAGCTGTGAGAGAGTAGAGAACCGTAATGTGTAATAAGCAAAACAAATCGCATAGGAAAAGGTGTGGGAGCAGAGAACGGTGAGGTGTTGTAAGCAAAATAAATCGCTTAGGAAAAGGTGAGGGAGGAGAGAACAGTAAGGTGTAATAAGCCAAATAAATCGCTTTGGAAAAGATGTGAGGGAGCTTCCTTACCGTCGGACATGAACCTCTATCCCTTGGTCCTTAACCTTGAGACCAAGATTGTCCTCATGCCAACACACACACACGCCAACTTTTACTGCTTTCTTCCCACGCTCCATTATTCTCTGTCTCTCACTTTATCTCCACAGTTTCTCTCTCTCTCTCTCTCTCTCTCTCTCTCTGTATATTATATATATATATATATATATATATATATATATATATATATATATATATATATATATATTATATCTTCTGGCTGTCTATATCTATTTTTGTCTGTCTAGTTATCTATCTTCCTTTCTTTCCGTATTTTCTTTTCCTGCCTCATATCCATTATCTCTCTAGTTGTCTACTTTCTACCATCTTCCTATTTTCTTATCCTCCCTTCTTCTTATTTTCCAATCCTGCCTTCTTCCCTTCTTTTTTTTTTATTTTCTTACCCTCCCTCTAATCCTTTCTCTTCATAATCTCTATTCTCCTATCTTCTCGCTGTTTGTCTATCGTCCCCTTAATCCAGTCATTTTGACTACAGTTCTGCCCTCTCCTTATTTCCTGATTGTTTTTTCTCTCATATTTCGCATAACTCCACAGCCTCATACTCTTCTGTGTTTGGTGTAATTCTCTCATATTACCTATAATTCCCCTCTCTCCCTATTCTCTCACAGTTGCTCTAAATCCCTCAAATTCTGTATAATTTTACCACTTCCTGTTTTCTGAATATCTCTCTGAATCTCGCCTCTTGCCTTTGACTCTCAGTTTACCTTACATTTCCAGACTTTCTGTATTGTCTCAGTACTTTTGCATCCTCCCGCACATCTTTTTTTCCTCTTTGTCTCATATTCCTTATATTTCTACGCTGCTTCTATTTTTTCATAAGTCTTTCCATTCCATATTATTTAATTTACAACTTATTTTTGCGTTTTGCCTCCATTTCTTAGTTCCTCTTTAATTCTGCATCTTTCTTTATCTTTTATTTCTGGTATAAGAGCCACATCTTACTTCAAATACTCGCAGTTATACCCTTATTCAACTCTTCGCTTCCCTTTCTTTTCTGTCAATCCATCTATAGCCAGACGCCGTAGTAAAGGAGTCAGTGGCCATAGACAAACAGCGTCCATGTCATCCTGTCTTTAGCCATCAGACTGCCCCTTCTCCAGTTCGCACCATCCTCATTTATATACCGTATCTTTCCCCCTCATACCTCCTCCTCATCCTCGGTCTCCTCCTCCCTCCTTTCCACCTCAGCCCCATTCTACTCTCTACATGATTAGCATTGTCCCACTGATTTTAGACTTGCCTATTCTCCCAATTTCCCTCTCACATTAGCTCTCCATTTCTCACGGTTTGTTTCTAATTCCTCTCTTCACTCTTTTAATTTTCCCCTCTTCTCTCCTTGTTTCGTTTTCTGATTCTCTCATATTCCTCTGATTCTGCGTAACTTTCTCATTTTTCCTATTCATGCTTTTCTTTTTCATTCCCATTTTCCATTTAATTCACCTTTTCCCTCCACGTCTTTTATTTCTCAGGTGTCCCATTTCCCGTGCAACTCTCCAGATTCCCTCGTGTTTTCCCTCAAATTCTCCCATTTTTTCCTTCACATTTTTGGAGTTTTCCTTCTTATGGTCAAAATTCCCATTAATTTCTCACAATTTTATCTGTTTTTCACATTTTTCCTAACTATTCTCTCATTGTCCTGATTCTCGCAACTGTTCTCAAATTCTCACATTATTCCATTAATTCTCGCATTTTCTCTCTAATTCTCACATTTTCCTTCTAATTCTCATTTTTTCTCTAATTCTTACATTGTCCCCCTGATTCTCACAACTGTTCCCTGATTCTCACATTTTCCCTCTAATTCTCACATTGTCCTGATTCTCACAACTGTTCCCTAACTCTCACAATACCCCATTAATTCTGCCATTGCCCCTTTGATTCAAACATTATTCTCAGTTCCATACCAGTGACCATACCAGCATCCCCCATTCAGCTACACCGGGAATTATGGCTAGATTGGCGAGAATTTTTTGCCTTTGATTCGTGTATTTTGCCCCCTAATTTTCAGAGTCCTTTTCTGTCACTCTCCGTTTCTCATTCTTTAATTCTCTCGCTTTCATATTAATTCACACATTTTCTCACCTAATTCTCTCCTATTATTGCCAGTAATTCTCTCACTGTTCCATCTGATTCCCACAATATTCCCACTGATTCTCACATTATCATTCTAATTCCACACTGGCGTCAGATAAGCTCCTCTCTAGCAGCTACATTTGGAATTATAAATGGGCTGGCGATAATTTTACCTCTAATTCCGGTATTTTTCTCTCAAGTCTCAGTTCATCTTTATTCCCACACTCCTCAGTTCTCCCATTTTCCTTCACTTCGCTCGTGTTCCTACTAATTCTCACATGTAACCCCATAAATTCGCTCATTTCCCTTCAATTTCTCATATGTAACCCCACAAATTCTCCCAATATAACCTCTGATTCTCCCATTATTCACACTAATTCTCTCATGATAATTCCACGCCAGCATCCAGATCCCCCCCCCCCCGTGGTCTACATCGGGAATTATGAATGAGTTGGCGAGAGAGAGATGAACGACTCTGAGTTATGCGGTGCGGCCAATGCCTTTATTGAATTATAAATCCGGATAATTTGGCTGGCATGGTTCGGTGTGGGAGAGAGAGAGAGAGAGAGAGAGAGAGAGAGAGAGAGAGAGAAGGACACGGCTAGAGAAGAGATAGAAGAACACGGCGCAAGGGAAGAAAGTAGAAGGCAACAAAAGAGGAAGAGAAGGAAATGAAGAGAGGATAAGAAGGTAATAGAAGAGAAGGGATTGAAGAGTAGAGATGAACACAAAGGGAAGGGGGGGGGAGATATGTCCATTAACAACCACTTCAGCCAGAGGACATCATTAATATATCTTTATCATCTCCATACGATTTTATTCAGCTTAGGAAATATTAGAACTGGGACTGTTTGATATGGCTTTCACTACCTCCTGTACAGCTAAATAAAATCGCCTACATAACAGGATAATAAATAAATAAATAAATGAATGAATAAGTAAATCATTATGACGCAGTCATAAATCAAACGGGTAATTGAAGTGAAATACAGCCACCGATATGAACAGCAAGGCGCAGAAGTTTGTAACCCCAACAGTATTGTGGGTCTCCGTTAAGCTCAAATAAATCGTCTGGCGGTAACAAGAATGCAATAAAGAACATCTTACTGAAGGGGTTAATGGATGTGGTCGCTCACCCCATGACTGCGAAAAGTGTTCCCCCTTAAGCTGAATAAAATCGTCGGGCGGTGATAAGAATGAGATAAAGTGCGGGAGAGGGACGCCTTCACGCGGTGGCACTGATGTGACAGGGCGGCACCACTGTCGGGTTATACAAATGTCGCTCAGCTTCTTCCCTTGTCCCTAGAAATGGATGGTGGGTTGCAAGAGGAAAAAAAAAAAAGTTCCAGTTGAGCCCAGGGACAACGAAATAGATAATGAAGTACAAAGACATCATCGTCGTTTCCGGGTTAATGAAGATTTTACCTCCTTTATTACAAGAAGTTTCCCCTGAGCTGAGAAAAATCGTCTTGAGGTAGCAAGAATAGGATGTAATAGACGTCATCGTTCTGAAAGGGTTAATTACAGATAACACAAGGGAGAACATGGCCTCAATTAACAGGGTGTTTACGTAGTCCTGATAGGCTTATAAAACATGTACTGGGTGTAAACGACTAAAACATACTGAAATGCATTTTTTAAGGTAGAGGATAGATTTTAATCCTCACCCTGCCCTAGTGTGGGAAAGGAGGTCCGGATGATGATGATGATGATGATGATAATAAATTTTGATCTATTTAAGATTGACTAAATGCACTTTCTCTTGTTTCCAGGTAATGGTGATACCTGAGTAACAAAGGCAACAGTACAGGGGGACTCTGTGGACCCCCCTTAACGACGCGTAAGTCCTTGTAACCGTACCCCGTTTACTCGTAACATGACAAAGATCCCTGACCCTTTTCCTCTTGGTTGATGGACAGCTGTTGTTTGTTTGGGAGGTCGTTTTAACTAGTAATCAAGAAGTGTCATGCTTACCGTATAAAGAAGGACTCATCGATATTTTTCCAACCACAGCTTAACATTCAAGTTGTGTGTGGACGAGTTCCGTCAGTTGAAAATAAGCCACGTATAGAGCAGTGAAGCGCATTCTTACTGCTGGAGGTACACTATGACAAGTTTACTCCTCTCTCCTTTTGCTCACATATCTGATCGTACATCGGACATCTCGATAACTCCTTTACTCCGGTCACCCCCTTTTTTGTTTTTGTCTTAGTATCTCAGATGGTTGTATGCTTGAGAGAAACTTTTCGAACGGAATTTATATTTAGCATCCATTTTTTTACCCCTTCACAGTAAGAGGTTTGCCCTAAGTTGAATAAAATCGTCTGGAAACGGCAAGAGTAAACCGAAAAATACTGACACTGGCTTCACTCGTGTCTTCTCGTCCTTCACTCCATATCGTGTTCCTCTGTATCGCCATTAACACTTTGTCTGCTGTGATTTCTGCCTGCTGAAGAAAATAGTCTGGCGTGTACCATAATTTAATTCCCAGGTGTACCAGTAGTAGAGAAACGACTACTCGAGATGGTGAGCGAAGCATTTGATTTCCATGATTTCCCTCGGTTTTACAAAGGCGTTAGTTGTGATTAAATGCACCCGTCACAGCGATAGGGTTAACTCCTTTGCAGCCGTGACTTGTACATTTTTCTCAGACGTATACCAGTACCTTGAGATGTCTTGGCCATATGGAGAGAATGGGGAAGAAAAGGCTGACTGGGAGAGTATATGTACATTGGAGGGGGCAGGGTAAGGCGAAGACCGATGATGAGATGGAAGAATGGGATAAATAAATATATCAGTTGAGAGGAGGTAAGTTGGAGAAAAGGCAGCCCGATGGCCGAGGACAGGAGGACATGGAGGCGATCCGACAATGGCCACCCTTTCTGGGATTAAGGTGTCTGTCTGTAGGTCGGTATTTAGACAGATAGATAGATGAACAGCAGACTATTATTTTAACCCACTTGAATCCGGCGAGATTATTCATTCGGTTATTCTTATTACCTCCAGACGATTTTACTGATTTGGGGAGCATGTTTTTTCGAACTGGAAAGATGAGATTAGTCTTGATTAACCTGTTTAGTATTAGGGTCTTTTCTAGAGCTGAGTAAAATTGACTGGGGATAGCATGAACAAAATTGAAACACCTGATTGGTTTGGAGTTAAGATGGAAGACAATTACGAGCAGTTAAAGAGCTTTCATTTTTGGATTATCCCTTTCAGTCTGGTGACGTATTTTTGCCTCGTATTTAGTAGCCTCGGAGTTCCCAGGGGGGGGGACCATAAATGCCCCCACCATCCGCCCCTCTCCCGATGACGACTCGAGGTGCCTGGAACCACTGTCTGACTCTCTTCTTCTTCATTTCTGCAACATTCGCGGCCTTTCCTCTAACTTTCGCTCTGTTGAGCACCACCTCTCCTCCTCTAAACCTCACCTTCTTTTTCTAACGGAGACTCAGCTGTCTGAGGCAACTGACAGCAAACCCTTTTCTGTATCCTCCTACTTTCTCTATACTCATTTCAAAGCCAAAGGTGGCTGTTGTGTATACATATGCAACGACTTATCTTGCTCTCGTGTTCCTGAACTTGATTCTTCTGAATTCTCCACACTCTGGCTTCGGCTTTCCTGTCATTCTCTGACTAAATATATCTGTGCTGTTTACTTATCCCCTAATTCTACTGACTATCAAAAATTCTTCGACTATCTTACTTCTACGATGGAACACATTCTATCCATTTCTCCTTTCTCTGAAATCTCCATTCTTGGAGATTTCAATGTTCACCACCACCTTTGGCTCTCCTCTCCTTTCACTGATCCACCTGGTGAACAAGCCTACATCTTTTCTATCCTTAATGACCTAGAGCAGCTTGTACAGCACCCTACCAGTATCCCTGACCGCCTTGGAGAGAGCTCCAACATACTTGACCTCTTCCTCACAACTAATCCTTCTGCTTACTCTGTTAATCTTTTCTCTCCGTTGGGCTCCTCCGATCACAACCTTATTACCTTAACCTGTCCTATCACTCCGGTACGGCCTGTGGACCCTCCAGGGAAACGTCGTCTGTGGCATTTTGGAGCCGCGGACTGGGAGGCCCTCAGGCAGTACTTCTTTGATTTTCCCTGGAATGATTATTGCTTCCATGGCCGTGAGCCATCTGAGTGTGCCTTGCGCATTACGGAGGTTATTCTCTCGGGCATGGAAGCATACATTCCTTTCTCATATCCTTTGACTAACGCAAGAAAGCCTTGGTTTAATCACGCTTGTTCTAATGCTGTCCGCAACAAGGAGAAGGCCTACAAAAGGTACCGGAGCCAACCCACCCCTGAATCACATCATCTTTAAGTTTCTGCCCAGAATCGTGCTAAGTCTGTCTTTGCTCTACTAAAAATAATTTCATCCATACTAAATGCTCTCAACTCTCCGACTCGAATTCTTCCCGCTCCTTCTGGCACCTTGCCAAAAATCTTTCTAACAACTTTACCTCATCATCCTTCCCTCCTCTTTTCTACTCTGATGGTTCTGTAGCTATTTCTTCTACTGATAAAGCAGATCTCTTCGCACAGACTTTCTCCTCCAATTCCACCTTAGATGATTCCGGTGCTGTTCCTCCATCACTTCCCCCCTCTGACTTCCTCATGGCTGACATTAAAATTTCTTCAGTTGATGTATTTTCTGCCATCACTGGCCCCAGTACTAACAAGGCATATGGGCCTGATGGGGTCCCTCCTGTTGTTCTCAAGAACTGTGCTTCTGTGCTTATACCCTGCCTAGGCAAACTCTTTCGCCTTTGTCTGTCAACTTGTACCTTTCCTTCTTGCTGGAAGTTTGCTCTCATTCAGCCAGTCCCAAAGAAGGGTGACCACTCCCAACCCTCCAACTATCGTCCAATTGCTTTAACGTCCTGTATTTCAAAAGTTTTCGAGTCAATTCTTAATAGAAAATTTTAAGGCATCTTTCCTATCACAACCTTCTTTCCGATCGTCAGTATGGGTTCCGTCAGGGACGCTATTCTCACCAACCTTTCAGACTCCAGGTCATCCTCCTTTCAGCACTTTGGCGAAAGCTTTGCCATTGCACTTGACATCTCAAAGGCTTTCGATCGAGTCTGGCATAAATCTTTTATTTCCAAACTGCCCTCCTACGGTTTCTATCCTTCTATCTGTGCCTTCATCGCTAGCTTCCTTTCTGGTCGTTCTATAGCCGCTGTTGTAGACGGCCATCGTTCTTCTCCTAGATCTATCAACAGTGGTGTTCCTCAGGGCTCTGTCCTATCACCAACTCTCTTCCTTTTATTCATCAATGATCTTCTAAGCTGTACATCTAACCCTATCCACTCATACGCTGATGACTCCACCCTTCACCTTTCCATTCGGTTCCCGCAACGATGGATCCCGCAACGCCCATCTCAACAGTTACTTCAACAAACAAGGGATGAGGCTATGGCACACCTAATGTCTGACTTGGCTCGTATCTCTGACTTGGGTAAAAATAATATGGTTGTCTTTAATGCATCTAAGACTCAGTTCTTACACCTATCAACCTGACAAAATCTTCCACAGGTATACCCACTAATGTTTAATAATATTCAGCTTAATCCTGCATCATCCTTGAACATGCTTGGGGTTTCATTTACTCGGGACTTATCTTGGAAAGATCATATTACATCTCTTGTAAAATCTGCTTCCAAGAGATTGGGTGTGCTAAGCCGACTCCGCTCTTTCTTTACCCCTGCACAATTGTTGACTCTATACAGGGGTTTTATCCGCCCCTGTGTGGAGTACAACTCTCATGTGTGGGGAGGCTCCCCACATACAGCTCTTCTCAATAGGGTGGAGTCAAAGGCTTTTCGTCTCATAAACTCTCCTCCTCTTACTGACTCCCTTCAACCTCTGTCTCTTCGCCGCACTGTTGCATCTTTATCTTTTTTCTATCGCTACTTTAATGGTCACTGCTCCTCTGAACCGTCTGCTTGCATTCCTCCACCTCTACGACGGGCGCGTAGCACCCGTCTGGCAGCAAACTCTCATCCCTTTTCTGTCCAACTCTCTAATGCAAGAGTTAACCGTTACTCCCAGTCTTTCATTTATGCAACAGGTCAGCTCTGGAACTGTCTCCCTCTGTCTGTATTTCCTGCTGCCTATGATCTCCAGTCTTTCAAACACAGTGTGTCCAGGCATCTCAAAATGATCGGATCTTGAATTTGGCTCTCTATTGTATTTTGTTTTTCTCTTGGAGGGAACTGTTACTGCAGGCTCATGGCCTTTGGTTCCTTCTTCCTCGCATTAAAAAAAAAAAAAAAAAAAAAAAAAAAAAAGCACCAGCAACAGACTTAAAGCGCTGAAACGTGATAAACTCTTCCAGCAAACCATCCCCCAGTCATTAAGTACAGTATAATAGTGAGAGGAGCAGCATTCAGTCCCCAGGGGAAAAAAAACAAAAAACAGCCGACGCATGTGCGAGAGACAACAGGGAAACATATTATTGCAATCATTCATAGCTTGACGGGGAGAGCGTGTAAGAAATGCAAGTCTGATCCATTCATGCTTAGGACAGGTTTAGGATTCAAGGGTTTTAGTGTGTCTGGAGGGCAGGGAGATGATTAAGGGGGTTGGGGGGATGGGTATTTGTGGTTCTGGGGAGGGACGGGAGGGATTGGGAGGTAGAGAGAGGAAGGAGGATTGTGGGATTGGGGATTTGTGGTTTCAGAGTGAGAGGGATGAGGTGAGGGAAGAGGAATTGAAGAAGGGAAGGGGGATTGTGAGAGTGAGTTATATGCGGTTTCAGAGAGAGAGAGAGAGAGAAACACACCTCTCGTCCCTCACTGTTTCCTTCATCTCTTTTCTCCTTTCCAATTCCTCCTTTCCCTTCATTTCTCTTTCACTCGTATTTTCTCCCTCTTTATGGATCTTAGTATTCTGCACCTCATTCCGTGTCAACTCTTTTTTTTCTTTCTCTTACCTTCTTTGATATGTTTTCTTTCCTTTGGTTTTTCTTGTTTTTTCACGTCTTTTTTTTTTCTTTCTCTTCATTTAGCGCTGAAAATAGTGCTTGAACAGCTGCACACGATGGATTTCTAAATGAGTAATATGATTTTTGTCCTAGCTTGTTAATTGGAATATCTAGCTGAGATGTTTATTTCTACCGTAGTGATAATTATGTGGAGATCGGCCTTATGGTACTGACAGCTCAAAACACCATACATATATACATACATACATTCATACATACATACAGTACATACATTCATAAATTCATACATATAAATTCACACATACATACATACATACATACTGTACATGCATACATATAGACATTCATACTTGTGATTCAGAGGACAACTTTCACAGGCTTCTTTCATTGCGTTATATCGTAAGACGCTTATAGTGTTCGGATACTTTCTTTGCTGTGTGTGCCATCTCCTTTTAGTTATTTTACACTATCTTACGCCTTCTTCTTCTTCAACTTTTTCTCCTTTATTTGATCTTTATTTACATTTATTTTGTTTTATTTATCTTTTTCTCTCCACACCCCCATCAGTTCTTCTCATTATCGTCCTCTGTGACCTTACTTCACTGTCCTTTTCTTTCATCCCATCTTCTTCATTGTCTCTCTTTTTTTTGCCTACTCTGCCTTTTATTTTCTCCCTCCTAACATCATCTAGTCATTTCCTTATCTTTCCACTTGTATTACATCTTACTTCAAATTTAAGTTTTTTTTTTTTTTCATTTTCTTTACTCTTCCGGCTTTCCTCGTTCATCCTCTTCCCTTTCTCTTTCCTTGGAGTGTCTCTGCGTTCCTTTTATTCTTCTTACTTATATTTCTTATTCTGTTTTTGCTTTATCTCCTTACGAATGTCCTTTTTTCACTCCTCTTCACCATTACTTTTCTCAATTCTTTTCGTTCCTTCTTCACGTCAGTCTTTTTTCTTCCATTTCATGTTCTTCATATCCATTCTCTTGCTTGTTTATCAACCTACTTGATCTCCCTCCCTCTCTTCCTCCAATCTACCACGTCTCCATTTCTTCCTTTCTTTTCCTTCCACTTTTAATTCTGTCTTTCCAGTCTACTTTAATTGCCAGATATCCTGACCCATTCTCCTCCTCCTCCTCCTCCTCCTCCTCCTCCTCCTCCTCCTCCCCCCCATTGCTTATACTGACGACCTACTCCAACTTCTTACCCCCTCCCACTTACCTACTTTTCCCCTCCCATCTCTCCATCCACCTATCTCTGCCCCTCTCCTCTCCCTTTCTCCCAAGCTACTTTCTGCCAGCTTTAACACACTCCCTACTACTCCTCCTCAGTCACCTACTTTTCATCCTCCTTGCCCATCCTCTTCTCGTTTCCAATAACCCACTTACTCTCCCACATCCGCGCCACTTTTCCTCATCCATTTGCTCTCCTAGCTCCCCCCACACTCCTCTTTCTCCTTGCGTACCTACCTTTCCTCCTCCCCACCAACTCCCCATCCACTTACTCTTCTTCCCCCCCGCCTACTTCCCATCTCTCCACCTACTTTTTCCCCTCAACACCTACTCACTTCGTACTGCAGATCCAGCCACTTTTCTTTCTCTCTTCTTGCTCTTCTTCCAGCTGCTCTTTTCCTCCCCAGCCACCTACTTGTCATCCTTCTCACCTAATCCCCACCCACGGACTCCCCTCCAATCTACATCGCTTCTCCTTACCTACTTTCCTTCCTCCCTGCCCACCTACTTCCTACCCCCCAACGTACTTCCCATCTACTCTTCCCCCTCCCCAGTTACCTCCTCCTCCTCCTCCTCGCCACCCCATTCTCAGATATCTTGACCATAAAACCCATCGTCTGCCATTACGACCCTTATAAAAGACCCACTCTTCCTCCTCTACCTTTCTTTTCAACCACTATGCCTTTCATGCCGCCAGAGAGAGAGAGAGAGAGCAGTACTTCCACTCGATTTTCATTTTTTTTTTTTTTTCGGCTGTGTTTTTTCCTCTCCTCTTCAGGCACTGCTTTCCGCGCATTCTCTTTTTTCCCCCTCCTGTTTTTATTTTACCGTGTTTTTCTGTCTCCTCTTGTATACTGATCTCGACACGTGCATTTTTTTAATATATATATTTTTTTTACCTTTCCGCTGCTGTGTTTCGTCTGTATTCATTCCGGTGTGTGTGTGTGTGTGTGTGTGTGTGTGTGTGTGTGTGTGTGTTATAGTTTTATATTTATTAACGATATTCCTTTATTATTTCCATCCAATTTTTATTCAGATCTTTATTATATCTCCACTTTTTTCCCCATTTCTCTAGTGTACATTACCCCATCATCTTGTGTGTATTTCTCCCAATCGTACCCCCAGCACTCTGACTCCTGTGACTTATCCTTAGCTGAATAAAATCCTCTGGCGTCAGCAGAACAGAATACTAGAGTTGTCCCGACCATAAGAGTGTTAATGATGACAGCACTGGCTCCTGTACTCCTCAGCTGAATAAAATCGTCTTCCGTTAGCTGGAATAAAATGCTAGCGACGACGATGAGAATTACAGGTCCACTTTATTTCCTTTATTAGCCTCTCTTCACTCCGATGACGTATTATTTTTCACTTAATTCCTGCTCCCTCCAGACGATTTTATGCAGCTTAGGATAAACTTTTCGAACTGGAGGGTTTAGATATTGCCCTCATTAACTCCTTCAATAACAGGTAATTTTCCAAAGCTGAACAGAGTCGTGTAGAGGTAGCAGTAATGAAGTATAAAACACGTGTCCGGTCTGAAAGGGTTAAATCGGAAAGGACTGGGACGCAACACCTGAGTAAAATCGTCTGGTGGTAGCAAGCGTCCGACAGGTAACATTTCCAACGGACTGGAGGAGGGCTTTATGGGAACTGCTTTTAACTCTTTTCACGACAGGAAGCCACGTCTAAGCTGAATAAAATCGTCTGGTTGTAGCAAGAATAAAATGGTTAAGCTCTCTCGCTGACTGAAGGATTACGCTTTTTCCCCTCTTAGCTTCGTATATAATTTCCTCTCCTGTATTTATATTACACTCTGCCAGCTCACCTAACTTTTCCACAGTGTATATTCCCCCTCTTTGATTCCTTGTCTCGTATTTCTCTTACTTGTATCATTTTTCCCCGTACTTTAATTCTCTTTCCTCCATCTACGCTTTCTTCATTACTTTCCTGATCGATTCTTTTCCCTTATTATACTCTTTTCATAACATTAATACTATGTCGCGTTAGAATCCTTTCCTCTGTTATGTCCCTCTGCTATCCTGTTTCTCAGTTATACTTCTTCATTTCTTTACACTATTCCCAGTTTTATATCCTTTCCCTTACTATATATACTTTTTCACACATTCATTCATCGTCATTGTCGTTGTCGTCGTCGTCCTGACCTTTTTTCTCGTTTGAATATGGGAAGTGAATGAAGCATGATATTACGATTGACAACATTTTTTTCATACTCTTTTGAATTGCCCCTCGTGGTATGGTTTTTCCCAGTAATTTCCCAACATCAGTTTTTTACACACATTTGTATTTTCTCCATCTCTCATGGTTTTCCCTTCCTCTCATGGTTTTCCCAACCTCTCATGGTTTTTCCCCCCTCTCATGGTTTTCCCCTCCTCTCATGGTTTCCCCGTTGCTTTTCATAACACGCATTTTTCCCCTCCATCACAAGAGGCGCCGCTGCCCTAATTGCCACCCTTCTCCGAAACACTCCAACCCCTCCAGTTCAGTGAAATCCTTTATTGGTTTAGTGTTGTTCCTCCTTGCGATATTGTTTGGTTTAAGGGAGACCTCTTGTAGTTAAGCAGTTAAGGAAGTTGTCTGCAGTTCCATTGGATTCTTGTTCGAATCCCGGCATAGGCAGGGAACAGTTTAAAAGGATTTGAATTTCGTTGAAGAAGGCAACTAAACAACCCTAAGACCCACCGATATATGGTTAAAACACCCCCACTAATACCAGTACACCAGTTCTATATGAGACAGTATGGACGGTGGGTGTTAGCGCCAAAGTGGTGGCATGTGGGGGTGTATGATACTTGGAACTATTGGACCTCAGGGAACGGGCCGTTAAAACCTATGCTCATAGCCGAAAACATAGAATATAAAGTAACCCCCTCAGTTCAAAAATCTCTTCTAAGTTTAATAAAATTGGAAGTGATTAAAATTAAGATTCAAAATTAACGTGCCATTCAAACCACAAACGTCACTTTTGTTTTTATTTTCTAACGACGTGATTGACCTCTGGAGGCGCTCTCTCTCTCTCTCTCTCTCTCTCTCTCTCTCTCTCTCTCTCTCTCTCTCTCTCTCTCTCTCTCTCTCTCTCTCTCTCTCCCCCCAGTATCCCTGCTTATTGTGAGAGGTAACTGAACGAAGCCTTTTTGTCCCAGTCTTTCTCTCCTTACTGTCCTCTCCCTTTCTTTTGCCTTACCTTTCTTGGACATTTCCGTGTTTCTTCCGGCCTCAATTCCCTCTACTCGTGTCAAGTTAGATACTTATTTTCTCCGAATGAATGCTTGAAGGACCTCCCAGTGGCGTCGACCCTTCCACACTTCCTGGGCCAACCAATTGACCATTCAAGCCACTTCATCGCCAAGCCTCTTCTTCGCCAAGCCACGTCTTCGATCAAGAAGCCACTTTACGCCAAGCCACTTCATCGTCAAGCCGCTTCACCAAGACCACTTCCGCGGCAACGCAAAAAACACTTCAACGACAAAAACGCTTCAACGCCAAAAATCCTTCAGCGCCAAATCTCTTTCAACCCCAAAAATCCTTCAACGACAAAAATCCTTCAACGCCAAAAAACACGTCAACGCCAAAAAAAACACTTCAGTGCCAAAAAAAAAAAACACTTCAACGCCAAAAAACACTTCAACGCCACTAACGCCAGCGCCAAAAATCCTTCAACACCCAAATCTCTTCAACGCCAAAACGCTTCAGTGCCGAAAACGCTTTATCTCCAGAGCCACTTCAGTGCCATGACCACGTTAACAACAAAAAACACTTCAACGACAAAACACTTCAACGAACGACAAAAAACACTTCACTGCCAAAGCCACTACAACGCCAAGACCACTTCAGTGCCAAGACCATTTCTCCACCAAGACCATTTCTGCGTCTCCTCTCCCGTTTCTGTTCGATTGCTGGATATATGTTTATCCTTTGAATTAGTGCCATATGGTCCTTCATACCTGGCGCGAGGAATCCATTCATCAGTAAATTCTCTCTCTCTCTCTCTCTCTCTCTCTCGTTCTTTCTATTTTTCCTTTCCGTGGTAAGCATTTACTCAAGTGTGGCTGAAAGTTTTCGTCTCTTAACGGTGAGTTGGCTTTGTTGGCATTCTCTAACTTCCTCCTTTTCTGTCGCACTGGGTTTTCCTCTTTCCCCCAGGTTTTTCAGTGCGCTCAGTTTCTTTCTTTTCTCGCCTTTTTGTTTATCATAGAGGACATCCTGTCTATACTTCCCCCCCCCTCTCTCTCATATATATATATATATATATATATATATATATATATATATATATATATATATCTATATATATATATATATATATATATATATATATATATATATATCATCTATCTATCTATCTATATATATGTATATCTGTCCATCTATCTATCTGTATACACGCACACACACACACACACACACACACACACATATATATATATATATATATTATGCAGTATTAGTTCTGTATCTCTCTAGCAAACAATTCGCCTCGTATCCTGTCTGTATGTATTTATATACTGTGTCTACCTATTTATCTGTCTTCCTGTCTCCTTTTCTCTCTCAGCTTTGCTTCAGTCGTTCACTTTGAGCTGGCCTGACCTGAGATGACCTCCCACGCCGTGATTATTTTATGACGTGCCATCCCCTCCTTGACTTCTTTATGACATGCTTTGACCTGCCCTTCAGTAATCTATAGTTTCCTGCACTTATCCTTTTATTTATTTTGGCCTGACCTGTTCCAACCTGAGTCCAGAGGCACATACTAATAGCCTGATAATTAACGCCGTGCATGAACTTGGCCAAAATTGCCATCACTTCACCTTGAACGGTGATTTGTAACTATAACAGTGATGTGGAAAGGATGGATGCCGTTGCATTGTCTTATTCAGCCTTTGTAGTACGTGGAGTAAGCTTGAAAAGGACGAAAGTCTCGGCCAGTTGGGCGAACTGTGGTGCCCATATCCACCCAAGCCACATCTAAGATGACCTATCGCGATCTTATGGATGAATTATATCCAGATAATGAAATCCTGGCCTAACTCTGTTTTTGACCTTCCTCAGCTCTTGACCGTTTCTACCTTTTGACCGTTCCCCACTTTTGACCGTTCCCAATTTTTTACCGTTCCCAGCTTTTGACTTTTCTCAGCGTTTGACCTTGCCCAGTTCTTGACTTTACCCAGCTTTTAAGTGTATCCAGCTTTTGACCTTATCCAGCTTTTGACGTATGAATGAGTTATTACCTACATTCTAAAATCAGACCTTGCACCATAGCCAGACCTAACAACATTTTCTGACAGACAGCGAACAAGCCCACCCTAGCTAAACATTTCCCTAGATGGACAAGAGGTAAATAGCCTTAACCTGGCCCAAGTATAATAACTAGTGCAGCAGTCAACAAGTACAAGGACGCCACAACGTAATATCACCATCGGGACTGGACCTGATCCCACCCTATTTATTAAGTGGGGTCGAGCCAGGTCACGTCCCTGGAGAAATTTACCCTTGTGTTGACCTGATCCAAGCCCCAATTAAGACTTTTATGGCACTCTTTTACCCCGAATGGCAGAACACACACGTACACACGGGCGCACACCTAGGCTATATGCACGCGCGCGCGCACACACACACACACACACACACACACACACACACACACACACACACACACACACACACACACACACACACACACACACACACACACACACACACACACACACACACACACACACACACACACACACACACACACACACACACACACACCGCGGAATTTATGGGACTTTGGATCTAGCACTACCAGAGTTAGGGCGAAGGTGTCAAGGGCAGTGTAGTCGAAGTTTCAAGGCATTTCTGACCTTACCCCAGGTGCGTATTAGCGACCTTCCCTCCCATCAGTTGTATTTAGTATTGTTGCTTTGGTTTAGGAGGACGTAGAAGTGACATTATTTATTTATTTTATTTATTTATTTATTTTGGCCGTGTGGAGATTGCAGTGCATTTTCGGTTTTATTTATGGCTGACGTAAGCTGAACTTTTCCATTTGCCTGTTTAGTTTAAGAATATCGCCCTGAGTAAAATACCTGTATAATCATCCGGTGGTTGTGGGAATAAAGTCGAAAATTTGTCATCGTTCTTAAACAGTTAATGAAGGTTATTTTTCAATGTGAGCTGTGTCTCCTAATCTGAGTAATATCGTATGAAGTACTAAGAATAAGTTACGAAGATACTTATCGCCATGGTAGTGAAGGTGTTGATGGGTTTCGGGTCTTGTGCTAAGGTGATTTATAGTTAGGAATTTCCGGTGCAGTCAGGCGATATTCTGTCTTCCAAACATTTACTGAGCACATTATGGAAAGTCGAAGCTTCCAAGACGCCTTAGTGTGGTTAAGACTTTAGTTATGGTTAGCTAGTTTTCTATAATTTTCAGGCAGTACTAGAGAGTTGATTTCCTTGCCTGTTCCATTTACCTTTTTCTCCACTTTATTCCGTCGGGTTGCTTGAGCTTGCTTGTTTCCCCCCACGTGTGTCCGGCAGTTTGTCTCGGCTATATTGCCCTCATCTATTTACCTCGCACTCACCCCCTCCTCGTCCCTCACCCTTTACTCCCAGATGTCCCTTGCCTCCCCTCTGTGTCCTGCCTCCCCCCCCCCCTCTCTCTTACACTGCCAGATGCCCCCACCCTTCCCCGCTCATTTCATCACCCTCCAACCCCCTTGTCCACCCCACCCACTCTCAGATGTCCCCTGCTTCCTTTCCATGCATCCCTACCCACTCCCCTTCTTGCCCTGCGCACTTCACAGATGTCCCCTGCCTCTCCTCCTTGTTCTGTTCCTACCCTTCTCTCTCCATGCTCTCTCCCTGCCCTTCTGTCTCCTCCTTGCTCTGTCCTTGTTCTTCTCTCCCCTCCTTGCTCTGTCCCTATCCATCTCTCTCCGTCTCCCTTCCTCATCTTGCTGACCCTCCTCCTTCCCCCCCACCAAGATGTCCATTGTCCCTCTCAGCCCAAGTGTCCTTGCCTTCCTTGTTCCTCCTCATATATATTCCCTGCCCTCCTGCCTTGCCGCCCTTCCTTCCCATGCCTCCTCTCCATGTCTTGCCTTTTCCTCCTTGCCGTACTTTCCTGCCTTCCCTCTCTACTTGCCCTTCCTCCCCTCCCCTTCTTCCCCTGCCCTCTCCCCTCCTTCCTTTCCCTCCTTGTCCTGCCTCCCTCCTACCCCTTTGCCTTCCTCTCTCCCCTCCTCACCCTGTCCCCTCTGCCAACCCCACTCCCAGATGTACCGTACCTCCCCTCCTCACTCTGCCCTGGTCTGCATACCTTTGCCCTTCGCGACACTGTGTTACATTTTTCTCCTTGCTTCTTCATCCCCGTGAAAAATTCGACTTACAGTACCATCATATATTTTTTGAGGTGGAACGTTTGTCCTCCCCTACCAGTTTTTCAGTAGACATGTTTCGGCCTTAACCTCTTCACTCCGATGACAAGTTTTCGATATTCTAAATACTTCCAAACTATTATATACAGCTTAGGAG
>NC_136977.1:9762157-9767157 GCF_032717465.1 Coenobita brevimanus | reverse complement strand
CTAAGAGGGGGAAATCTGGGAGTGTTATTAGATACTGAGCTTGTTATGTCGTATATTTTTTAGTAATTAGGGAGAAAAGAGACAGTATGTTATTTTAATCGCACGATTATTATTATTATTATTATTATTATTATTATTATTATTATTGTTGTTGTTGTTGTTGTTGTTATTGTTATTGTTGCTTTTGTTGTTTAATGAATATTATTATTAGTGGTAGTGTTGTTGTTGTCATGGTTATTATCGTTGTTGTCGTTATTATTATTATTATTATTATTATTATTATGGTCATATGGAGAGATTGGGTATAAATGAAGTGGCGAAATGGTTATATGTAACTGAATGTGACGGAGGGAAGAGGCGTGGTAGGCCACCAAGAGGTTGCATTGATTTGGTAAATGAAAATGTGAAGAAGTGAGGTATGGAGGTTGATGAGGCGAGGGAGAAGGCTAGGGATCGAGATTGTTAGATTAATTTAGTACGGATTAATGCATTACTAGAGTCCGATACCCCCCTCCCCCCCCTTTTTTTATTCATTAGTAGCCGGATATCTGATGGGTAGTAATAAACTTATTTAATTGGATACTTATGCCTCTGATTTGGAGTTAGGGTTCCGGGAGCTTGACTGGTTAGTGTGTGACCCATTTCACCGGCCATGTTCTTGATGATGATGATGATGATAGTAGTAGTAGTAGTTGTAGTAGTGGTGGTAGTAGTAGTAGTTGTAGTAGTAGTACTAGTAGTAGTAGTAGTAGTAGTAGTAGTAGCGGTAGTAGTAGTAATAGTAGTAGTAGTAGCGGTAGTAGTAGTAATAGTAGTAGTAGTAGCGGCATCATCATCATCATCATCATCATCACTATTATTTTCAACAAGTTTCTGCTAAAACCAAGGTCTAAAGTCGGAATCTTTTCAAATATTGTAATGTCATTTTAGTATGGACATCTGGTGTGGGAAACGGTGTACCCTAACAGTACCATTGCCCCACCTCCTCCATTCGTTGCCTTTATGTGTCCTTTCCTCACTGCCCTAGTCTTTCCTATATTGTCATTCCCTCCCTTCCACCTTTTCCATGTCATTTACAGTTAGGTGTTGGTAGTTCGTCCTTTCGTATTCTGGCATATCTTTTGCGTCCTGTTAGTTCATATCATTATCTGCGTGACTATAGTCCTTTCCCCTTAATTTGGCTCAGGTTTTCGTCCCGTTGCAATTTACTTCACGTAGCTCCGTATCACAGTAAGACAATACTGAAGCTCTACATTCTTTTCGTTATTCTTCGTCACAACCATCATATTTTACTGTTAATATATTGTTACATTTCAATGTTCAAGATTGAGAGATGGCAGTATTACGCCTAGTTAGAGAGAGCAGAGTATCGTTACCATATTCTAATGCTAAACCTTTTGTTACACCTCAGCATTGAAGACTTTGAAATATACAGACTGACACAGCCGAACATATCTAATACAGCATTTCCATTTCACACCCACTGTTCTCACTAAACACCCTTCATCACTCAAACTCCCTCGGCATTAAGAGGAGTTCATTCTGGTTTTCATTCTTCCAAGAATTTCCCTCCTGCAGTGTTCCGCATACGTGCTATTGTAGACATCCCAGCCTCGCTTTCCCTTCCTGTTCCTTCCCCTTCCCTTCCCTTCCCTTCCCTTTTCCTTTCCTTTCCTTTCCTTTCCTTTCCTTTCCTTCCCTTCCCTTCATTTCCCTTTTCCTTCCCTTTCCTTCCCTTCCCTTCCCTTCCCTTCCCTTCCCTTCCCTTCCCTTCTTTTCGCTTCGCTACGCTTCCCTTCCCTTCCCTTCCCTTCCATTTCATTTCCTTCCCATCTTTACCTTCACTTCCTTTTCTTTTTAGTCGTTTCTGAACATTTATAGATGTATTAATAAAAGGGAGTGCGGGAAGGTGTAGTTATCATCATCATCATCATTATCATCATTTTTCAGAACACATGGAAGGATTTGAAATGGTTAAACTGCATCCCACGCTACACAACACAATTACCAGCATGACAGAAAGGCTATATTTCTTCTCTTTATCAAGTGCTTCAGTACTGTTGTTAAGAATTAAACGTTTGCCTTCTTCACTATCTCAGGTTTATTGCATCCGTTGCCTTCTGAGTCTTCCTTTCACCTTATTTCTGTAATTCTTTCCCTTTCAATTAACTCCTCTCCTTTCACCATTATTTTTTTTTTATTTTTTTTTTTAGTTCCCCCTTGTGCCCAACTCCTTGTTCGTCTTTTCCATTCTTTTTGCATATCTGGTCTTCCCCTCTTCTTGTCCCTTACGTTTTTTTTTTTTTTTTATCACAGTCTCCCCCTTCTTGCCCATTAATTCTCATTTTATTCACTTTCCTCTTCTACATCCTTAATTGTTTTTTCTTGCTTCACTTCCTTCTTCTTGTTCTTTGATTCATTTCCATCCTCCTTTTTCCTTCATTACTTTCTCCATCTCCCCTCTTTCCCCTTCTTGTCCTTCACCCTCTTTTATGTTCTTTCTGCCCCCTTTTTTCTTCTTTTTTCCGTATTTTTTCTTTTCCACTTTCTTTCCCTGATTGGTCCCTCCTCACCCTCCCTTACCTACTGTTCTTCTTCCCCGTATCGGTATTTTCTTTTCCATGTCATTCATCTTATGTCCTTTATCTCACCTGACATTTTTCCCTAGTTATCTTTGCCTCTCTCTCTCTCTCTCTCTCTCTCTCTCTTACCTTATCCCACCCCTCCCTCAATTTACCTGACCCTCCCACCTCATCCCATCTTACTGTCACTCACTTCACTCCCCTAACCTCATTTTCTCTTCCCCATTTCATCATCATCTTCCTTGCGTCACCTGCGTCACCTAAGCCCTGTCCACCTGACCCTACCTCTCCATACCCTCCTTTTCCTCAACCTCTTCACCATACCGAATTCTCCCTTCCCTCACACCCTCACTTCACCCTTCCTTACCACACCACTCTACCTCATCTTCTTGACCCCTCTTCTTCCCTCACGCTTCTCTCCTTCCTTGCCACTTCTTTCTACAGTACTTCACCCTCTTCATCCTTCCTCTTCCCTCACTCCCGTCTCTTCCTTCACCTTCTCATAGCCGCATTCTCCAACTCCTACACTCCCCTTAGTCTTTTCCGCTCCTCCTCCCTCCCCTCGCCTCATTTTCCAGGTTCTCTCCCCACCTCACTCTCCCCTCATCTCACTTTCCCCTCACTCTCCTCTCACTGCCTCTTTCCACTGCGCCCTGGCCTAAATTTCCTCCTATTCTTCTTCTCATCGTATTCTCGCTTCTCTTTGTCTCGCTCCCCTCCCCTTCCTTCTCCACGCCTGTATTTCCTCCCACTCTCATTTTTCTCTCCCCTCACATCGTCACCCTCCTCTCCTCCCGTTGCCTCCCACCCCCTCACTACTCTCTCCCCTGACCTGCCTCACCCCATCCCACCACACACGCTTTACCGAACGCAGCCCCAGGAAGTTGGCAAGGCAAGGCCAAGGCAGGAAGTGAACGAGGGCAAGAGTAAGCTGAACGAGGCAAAACAGGAACAGATTGCCGGTAATAAGGAAAACGCTGCTCGTTTCTGTTAAAGTGGCCATTGCTGGAAATACCTCGTCTTTCACAGCGTAATGATCTTTGGCGGGTAAGGTGGTTTTCGGTGAGGTCGTTGTTAGGTCGGGAGCTCATTCATGTTTGCTTTAGCCCTTTAAACCGATGTATTTAATATTTCATTTTTCCAGCTACCACACGATTTTACTGCCGGACCCTCCCAGGGACCTGGAAGTGCCATTGTCACTAAGTTACTGATTTTCTTAATTAGTTACTGAGAGACCAAATTGAAATGAGCCTCTGGAACCCCCATGGAACGTAGAGAACAGTTATAGGGGCCTTCCTAAGACCCCGTAGTTGATCCCCAGTGGCATTTTCGTTTAGGGTCTTTTTTTTTTTAAACCCTTTTTTTGCCCTTTTTTGAGCTAAGAGCACCATGGAATTGGGATAGATATTCATGTGGAGTATTTTTTACTTTTTTTTTTTTTTTTTAATATAAGTTTGAGTTAGCCGTCTCCCCGACGATCCGTCATCTTTACTCATGCTACTTACGATCGATTTAATTAAACCTGGTAAGTGCGTCACGTGTTACACTCAACCGCCTGAAGCCGATGACGTATGTTATATTTTTACTACTTTCACATGATTTATTAAATTTAAAAATAGCCTTGGGAGGGGGTAACCTCCAGATTCAAATAACATCCTTAAAAAATATTCTTCTTGCTCACCATACAATTTATATGATGTTGGAAAGCCTTCTGGTTTGTTGGTTATCCTCTTGCATTTGATATATTTTATTAATTCTTCCCACATCCAGACGATTATAATCAGCTTAAGATTTGTTTGGCTCTTACGCTGAATCCCATGACGACATTTTTCGAGTATTTGTAGTGTCCTGAGACGATTTCTTTAGACTCGGGAGAGTTTTTGGTATGTGAGTGGGTTAGGTGTCGTCTTTGTTAATGCCTCCATCACACGATAGAGTTGAGTAAAAGCCTGAAGAGTAACACATAGTACTAAACAGAGACGTCATTAGATTGAAAGAGTTAAGGCTGAATAAACCATAGTATGAATGAAACAAGGTAAAACTAAAAAAAAAAAAAAGTGGAAAAAAAACTCAGGTGAAGCAAAAGCGTGACTGGACCGAGTTTGGAAAAAAGACAAAAATTAAACAAAATCACAGTAAAGTAAGACTCCAGTAACGCGTATGTGTCAGTAGACCAAAATGTGAATGATGCAAAGCCCAGAAGCTAGTGAAGTATGATGTAAATGAAGATAGGGGTGAGTCACAAGCAAGGTCAGGGTGCGACGTTGTGTATAAAAAGAAGTTGGTGGAGGGGCTTCGTGGCACTTCTTGTTTGGCGAATTATTTTCCGTATTACACATTTTTGTCGAGCTTTTCTTTATCTTTTTTTAATATCGACATCATTTGCATCGGGACAGGAGGATATTTTGATGCGACAGG
>NC_136977.1:9672157-9759657 GCF_032717465.1 Coenobita brevimanus | reverse complement strand
AAGTCCTTTTATTCTCATGTATTCCTGCAGGGATTAAAAGGATTACACGAAGGAGGGAATAGGTGACAAGAGGAGGTCATAAAATATTAGGGTGAGAGGAGATGCAGAGAAGGAAGGAAAGAAGAAAGATGGTGTGACAGGAAACCAGGAGACCGTGAGTGAATCACTGACCCTCTCATTCTCAGCACAGCTCTTTTATTTTAAGGTATGCTAACGTCAGATGATATTATTGAGCTGAGTGGGTTATAGGAGCCTGAATGTTAAGTAAATAACTGAAATGCTAAAAGATGTTAATCCTTTTGGCTTTGGTAGGTTTCTATTGAGCTGAATAAAATCGTATGGAGTTAGTGGGAATAGAATGTGAAACTTGTAATTCTCGGCCTGACTGATAAATACAATACTCATTAACTTTCTTCCCGTTGTGAAGTTGTGAGGCAAATAAAATTGTCAAAGATTAGCGGGCAAAAATCACTTAATTCGTATTTCTCTATGACTGCGGTGGGCTTTTCTGAAATGATACAAAGACGTTTCGAGTGAACTGGAATGAAATACTGGTCTTCATTCTTGGCCAAAAGCGTATATCGACTTTTTACTTTTTTGGCCCGATTTTCTTTTCTGATTTCAGGAAAATCGTCGGAGGTTACACGGAGAGAAATGCTATGTATGAATTTCGGAACCAGAGAGTTAAAGGAAGGAAGATCTGATAAAAAGAATGGTGAAGGAAGGAACCGAGGAAGGAAAGAAAGAAGGGGACGTAAGTAAAAAGGAGAAGAGGGTAGAAACAGATAACGAATAAAGGGGGTAATAGAAACGACATGACCAAACGATAAAAAGTTGGAAAGTGTGACTCGATAAAATAGTACCTGAGACAAGAGGAGTGGAGACGACAACAGAGAAAGTTAAACAAGGAAGAAAGCGAATACAAAAAGAAAAAAATATGTAATGCAAGAATGATGGAGGTGATGACAAAAAAGGAGTTAATGAATAAAAAGAAAGAAGGCTAATCTGATGAGGGTGGATCAAAGAAGCAGATGAAGGAGAATAGACGGTGGAGGGAAAGAAGCATTGAAGGAAGGAATGAAAGAGGGATAACAGACAGAGAATATATGAATGGAAGAAGCATAAATTAATATTAGGTTGAATACAGGAAGAATGAGATAAGATACTAAAATAATGATGGAGGAGGAAAGAGGAAAGCAAACTGAAGACAAGGAAGAAAACTGACGAGAAAACAAAACAAAACAGGGGACAGGCTTTGAAATCTGAGCATCGCGAGACAGAAATATCCCAAGACTTAGACAAAACTCTCTCTCTCTCTCTCTCTCTCTCTCTCTCTCTCTCTCTCTCTCTCTCTCTCGACGTGACAGATATACAGTGGAGATTACACAAAGAGGATTATACAGACAGATGGACATGTCGATAAAAATAAGATGACAGAAAGATGGACGGAGAGAAAGACAGACAAACAGATGATGGTTAAGGGCAAACCGAGAAATTGGAGAAAAAGAAGTAGAGAGAAAACGAAGGGAGAGACGAAGAATGGAGAAAGAAAAGAGTAGACTGGAGAATTGCAAACCTGAAGGGAAAAAAAGAAAATGGAGAGAGTAGACATGGCAAAAAAACGCAGAGAGAGAGAGAGAGAGAGAGAGAGAGAGAGAGAGCATGAAAAGAGGAAACAGTAAGTCAGAGAGAAAAAAAGGAGGGGGGGGAGGGAGCCAAGGGAGAAATAGAGACAAAGAGGGCGAGTGAAAGGAAGGCAGGTACACAAGGAAGCGTGATGTGAGAAGAGAGAGAGAGAGAGAGAGAGAGAGAGAGAGAGAGAGAGAGAGAGAGAAATATTAACAAAAACAGAAACAAACATCGAGACAGACGGATGGGTTGAGGCAGAAGCAGACTGTGGGATCTTATGGAGAGAGAGAGAGAGAGAGAGAGAGAGAGTGGAGGCCAAACAGTAGACAATCAGCTTGTGGTCGCTGTGGTTTCGGAGCTGAGGAAGCTAACAAGGGGAATACGGTGTCACCCTGGAGAGAGAGAGAGAGAGAGAGAGAGAGAGAGAGAGAGGAAGTAAGGGGAAGAATGTATATTATAAGGAGAACACAATGAATGGAGTGGAGAGACAAAGAAAATTGAAAATTATTTAGTGAAAGATAATGTAGTGGAAAATCAACATAATATACAATGCTTCCCTGGCCTCAGCTGCTGCCATCCTTCCCCAGATAATTTGACGAACTTCATATGAAATTTTTCCACTGATTTTGCCCCCGAAATGTTTTGACTTAGTATTGCAAATATTGTGGCTAATTATTTCTCTTACCTAATTTTCTATCCAGTATGTCATCCACGTCTCATTATCCAAAACATTTTCGACCAATTTTGCCTTCGACTGGATTTCCTCCTGAAAATATTTCGACTAATTTCTCAAAAATTTTTAGTTATTTTTGACATTTTAAAATATTCCAATATTTAGTTTTCAAAATATGTATATTAATATTTTATCACCCAAATTTTCGATTACCATCGCCCGCAAAATACTGTACTTCGACAAGGGTTTACCTTGAGAATATTTCGACTTTTATCGCCAGTATTGCGGCTACTTTCATCATACCAGTATTTTGATAACGGTCACCTTCCAATTAGAATAATTTCGCCTTTCAAAATATTTCAGTTACTTTCACCCCCTTAAATATTTCGACAAAATAATCGTCCCAAATATTTCGAGTGAACTCTCCATCCATAATATTTCGACTAATTTCGCCGCATTCTTTTGTTTTATTCTTTCTAATTTCGCCTCGCAAAATGTCGATTACTTTCGCCTCTAAAACATTTCTCATTTCACATCCCAAACGTTTGCCTGATTTGCCCTCCCGAAATATTTAAAATAATCTAACGTTTCATAAAAATCGATTAATTTTTCTTCCTAAACTATGTCGACTAATTTCGTGTCATAAAATATTTCGATTGATATCGGCCCCTCTATTTTTTTTTTTTTTTTTACAAACTTTGACCTTAAAAATATTTCTGTTAATTTCAACTCACGGATATTTCGATTAATCTCAAATATCAGAACACTTTCGCTTCCAAAATACTTCGACATGTGTCACCTCTCATCGTCTATATGTCGACTGATTTCGCTCCATTTTTTCTTTCGCTGTGTTTTTTAGTTACGGAGTGTTTCGCAACTTCCAGACAATTATTTCGGCATCCAGGATTACCTCAGACTTAAGATACTTTGAAAATTTGTTTAACTAATCACTTAAAAGTTTGTTTCAAGTTTAGATTACTTTCCCTCACTCCATTATGTGATTTCGGGAGTAAATAAGTAGGCTGATTAACAGATAAATAAACCGAAGGATAGAGAACACTGATTATGGATATGTGATAAGAGGAATAAACGGGTCAACTGATAAACAGAGATTACAAGTTACTGGTGTGTAATTCGAGGGATGAATAAATAAATAGCTAATAGGATGGTCAGAGAGGACAGATTGGTGTGATTCGAGGGATAACTAGACAGGTAGATAAATCGATAGACATAGAGCATAGGTTATGGTATGTGATTAGAAAGATTTATAAGTAACAGACAAACTGATAAGCAGATAGTCCAGACACTTGAACGTATATAACCCCTTTCACTGCTCTGATGTCTTTTCCATATCCCTAATTTTATCATCTCAGACAATTTTACTCTACTTAGCCTATATGACTTCAGACTGAATGAGTTACTGGTAGATATAACCTTCATTAACCCCTTCAGCTTGAGGATTATTTTAAAGAATTTGTATTTATCCTTTCAGAAAGCTTATTCATCTCTGAAAAGACTTTTTAGAGATGAAAGACATAACATCTGTAAACCACTTTACCAGAAAAGATCTCCCATTAACTAAATAAATTGTGTGATGGTAGCAAGATTAAAACAATAAAAGATGTCACCAAACTTAAGAACTTACCCATTTACAAAGAAGGGACTCGCCTACTGTATGTTGAATACATAATTATGTGTGATGGTAGTGAGAATAAAACAAAACATTTCATTCGAGAGGTCCTTTCCTGAGTCGGAGGTGGTGGGCATAACAAAAATAAATAAATAAATAAGTCACCGCATCGTTGGAGTGTAGGAGTGGATGACTAAAAATAAAATATCAAGGCACTTCTTGGAGATACGAACCGACCTGCAGAGACTATCACCACCTGCCTTGGTTGACATGTGATCATTTTCGGTTAACACGAGTACGCTGAAATCGGCGACGTATTTTTTCATTTTATTTTTGCTCTTTACTGGTGACATTATTCAGCTCATGGGAGACTTTTCTGACTGGAGGGTGTAGATTCACACTTCACTGATCCCTTTACTACTAGAGGATCTTTCTAAGCTGAGTAAAGTCGTCCGGAGATAGCAGAAATAAAGTAAAACAACGAGTCACCGGATTCCAGGGTTTGCTTCCTTCACAGACATTGTTTTAGCTCATTCTTACTACCTCCAGACGATTTTTTTTCACCTTCGGAACGATGTAAAGCAGTGAAGGGTCTAGTGAAGGCTACAGCTAACCCCTTCAGTTCGATAAGTCATCTGTACTTCAAAAAATAGTAGAAAAAAGAAAAGAAAAAACTAGTAAGAAAATACGTCGTCTGGTTGAAGCGATTAATTGTTTGTTTTCGGCTAATTGTTTGTCTTGCATCATCGACGACGACATTAGGCCAGCATTAACTAGGTCATTAAAGATCATAGGACATCGTTAGCTAGGATGGGGAATGGAGGAGGGGAAGGGAAAGGAGGAAGGGAAGGGAGAGAAAAGTAAAGGGAGAGGAAAGGGATTAAAGGGAGAGGAGAGAAAGGCAGTAAAGGAAGGGAGAGGAAAGAAAG
This sequence comes from Coenobita brevimanus, assembly GCF_032717465.1. NCBI lineage: Eukaryota > Metazoa > Arthropoda > Malacostraca > Decapoda > Coenobitidae > Coenobita > Coenobita brevimanus. The sequence goes on along the minus strand of NC_136977.1, from coordinate 9,754,796 downwards.
GGAGGAAAGGAAGGGAGGGGAGAGAAAGCGAGGAAAGGAGAGAAAGGAGGGAAAGGGAGAGGAGAGAGAAGAGGGAAAAGGAGGAAAGGAAGAGAGAGGAAGGAAGAGATGAGAGGAAAGGAAGGGAGAGGAGGAGAGGAGAAAAGGTAAGGGAGAGAAGGGGAGAATGGAGGAAAGGAAGGGAGAGAAAGGAAGAAGGGATGAAAAGAAGGGAGAGAAGGGGAGAAGGGAGGAAAAGAAGAGAGAAGGGGCGAGAATTGAGGAAAGGAAGTGAGAGAGTGAAGAGGAAGAGAAGAGAAGGGAGAGTTAATTATGAACAAGGAAGAACAGCATTAGTGGAGAACTTGATGTGTAAAAATGGATGTAAATGAGAAGTACAGTCGCCTAACTTTCCACCTGGGCCACCCCGCCACGAGAGGTGGGTAAGTGGTGCTGGCAACAGTGTAGGCTATCTGTTTGTTCGTGTGTACATGCTTGATGAAAGTTCGGATCATCACCTCTCGTTTTCCTTAGTGAACCTCAGTCAAAGTTCATCCCAGTAATCAGTCGACAATTTTTAGGCGATAGAATTTCAAAGGAGCTTCTTGAAAGTAGTGGATAATGCAAGTATTGAAAACAATAAGTAAACTAATTCAAAAGACCGCATCTTTACATATATTATATATTTAAAAACGTATTCTTTTTCATTATTACATGATAAACCCATGGCTAAAAAATGTCTACTGCATATTGGGGGGGAAGAACTGTCGTGTGACCGGCCCTTATGGTTGAAAAGTAGATACCTGTGTCTGACTGTTCGTTATGCATTTAGCCAGTCCTGGGCCGGTCTCGATTAAACCTATTGAAATACCATTCTTGATCCGAGACATGATTAGACAAGTTAGGTCATTAATCGTTACAGGATTACTCATTGGGAGGATATTAATTTAAACTAAGTAGGAGAGTTAGGAGCTGTAGATGTCGGAGGTTGAAACTCGTTCGTTGAGGCAGAATACTGCCTTGAGTCAGCTAGTCATGAGTCAACCTTTCGTTAACAGTAGCAAACCTAAGCATCTCATCACTAAATCATTACGTGGATCTCTGTGCTTGCAGTGCAAACACGGCAATTGTTTTAATAGTTGATATATATTAAATATGTGAAACAGTACTGTGGGTTACGTGGTAGTTAACGCTTCCGCCAGGCGATCCATGTGACGTGGTTCCACCCCCGTCAGGAGAGATGGGTTTCTCCTATTAAACACCAAGCCCTTGTCTTATGACCTAGGTCTTGGTAGCAGCCAGTCAGCAACCAACATCACATATCCTCGCACTCCGGACCTCGGTGACGGGGGCTAAAGCGAGGTTCGCGGGATAAAAAAAAAAAAAAAAAAAAAAAAAAAAGAAGTGTTCCAGCCTGTAATGATAATTTCATGTTCGTTATGTTGCATTTACCAATCACATAAGTAATATCACAGGCAATGGTGATATAAATGTCCAAACAATTCATGAATCAATAAAATTGAGCTTAAAATGACTGGAAGCTTTTGCCTCCTGTGGTGAAGAGATGGTGTCTTCATCTTGCTATAATGTGAGATAATGTTGTTCGGTGAATAATCGATGAGCATGTAAATGTGTGACCGCACACATAAGCGGCACCGCTCACGATCAGTTTTCCTTGCAATGTGTAATTCAGTCATACGTTAGACGAATGGACTATAAAGATGTGCTGTAATGATCATAGTCATATGAAAAATGGTACGGTAAATCATTATCATAGCTGATATAATAACCACATCGACAAAAGTATGCATAAATTCTCTGCCTGTTGAGGTGACAGTATTTTAATCTCCTACCTCTTCGTGGTGCACCACAGAACACATGAAAACATCTGCCTGAAGTACTACCAACGAGGAAATAAGCAACCGTTAACAGTGTCTGAACATCATCCTAATGTTTATTGGTCAGTGTCATTCATGATGTGAATATGACAGGCAATCTTACTTGTAACTGGACGTAGATGTTAGGTAAATGCATTCATCTTCAACCTATACTGATAATGGTATCAAGTGATAACCCTATGAAATGGAATTACTGATATAATGAGAGAGTGTGAGAGAGAGAAAGGCTTGGAGTGATTCCAGTATTTAGTGCATTAACATGTTATTGTAACAATGTAAAAACAACATAGAAAATAACATGTTTAGTATTGTTAAAAATGTAAATATTTGGTAGATTGCCAATGGATCTCAAAAACTAGTTCGGCAGTTATTGTCACTGGCGGTATGAATAACGTAACCCCCTCCCCTCAACGTCCTGCACCTGCCCTGGACTTCACTATGCCAAGCTCCCCCCTTAAGCAGCTCTCCCACCGGCTCGACCAGTTGCAGGAAACCGGTCGCATGGAATTGTTGCATGTCACAGGTTGCACGGACCAAGGCCCAATAAGTATAGTATAATATATATTATTGTATTATAAATAAAAGTTTATATTTATATAAGAATATTATTTATTTTACTTTATTATAAAATTTATATAGTCATATATCTTTGGCCTTGGTCAGCGCGACCTGTGGCACACAACAATTTTCCATGCGACCAGTTTCATGCAAGTGGCTGAGCCGATGGGAGAGCCGCCTTACTCCTGAGACATTTTTCTCCCCACCTAACTCCGTACCCAGCCATCTATGGGATGAACTCTGACAGAGGTTCACTATGGACGAAGAGAGTTGATGATCCGAACTTTCGTCGAGCATGTACACACGAACAAACATATACACTGTTGCCAGAACCCGTTACCCACCTCTCGCGGCTAGGTGGCCCAGGTGGAAAGTTTGGCGACTGTACATGTGGGGAGAGAGAGAGAGAGAGAGAGAGAGAGAGGATGAACAAGGATAAAAGAAGAAATCAGGAACAAGAGAAGCAGCAAAAGTATAATATTCCACATTGACTAAGCACCTCATTGTCCTCTCATATATGTGTATTATAGGCTAGAGGGCACATTCGAAACAAACACGTCCCTTACGGTGACAGCGTTTTAAGCCGGACAGAACACGTGTCTTCACTGGGTGTAGTGCTAGATGTCTGGTGATTCCATGCCCGTCTGCTTACACTATTTGTTCTATAAAATAATTTCAGATGCCTAAATCGAAAATCCGAGAAAACTGTTAAAAGATACTTGGTGAATGTTCTGTACGTAAATAATAAGTTTTAGGTCACTTGGTCCAGAAATATACTAGTAAGGGCGTGGCAGAGAAAGCGGGTGAGAAAAACGAGAACACGAAGATGAAATAGAGGAAAACTTCAACATTGCCTCGTTGGAAGATGGGGAAAAAATGGAATGAAGGTAGAAACAAAAGTAAGTGTAAGAATAAGGCGGTGAAAACTGTGTAGACGAGCTGAGGGACAGCCAGGGGGAAGAGTTAAATATTTGGAGAGAGACAAGGAGGAAAGAGGGAGGAGGAGGAGGAGGAGGAGGATTTAGAAAGTAAGAGAAGGGAAGGATAATGTCGACAGGAAAAAAGAAGGGAGGAATAAACAAAGATAATGAGAGGAACGGAAAGAGGTGGAGTAGGAGGGGAAGGGTGGAATGAGGGAGAAGAGGGGAAGAGAGAAAAATGGTCTTGTTCGAGGAAGAAGGGGAAGGGAGAATGGATGAGGACGATATATGGGTAAGGAGAAATGGGCGTTGGAGTAGGGGGTGATTCAGAGAGAGAGAGAGAGGAGGATGTTTGTTGACGACAGGAAGGGAGGGGAAATGCATTATTAGTGAAAAAGTAGAATGGGATGGGAAGGGAAGAGAGTTGTTAAGAAATTTAAATAAGAATAATGGTAAACGAAAAGCATGAAAAATGCAAAATGAATGGAAGGTAGACAAGTATAAAATATTCTGATACGAAAGAGAGAGAAGGCAATGAAAAATTTAAAAATCAGAAAGGGAGATGAGGTGTATGAGAAAGAGTGGAAAGGAGAAACGCATTAGACGTATATAAAAATTGAGAAAAAGGGAAAAACACAAGAAATATATGCGGGACAAGAGAGAAAAAATGCAAAATTTAAAGGAGAGAGAGAGAGAGAGAGAGAGAAGGGGGGGAATAATAAAAATAAGTAGGTGGAAGGGAGTGAAGCGTGAATGATGATAAAGGTGAATGAGGTTAAGTATCAAAGATAACAGATGAAGAATAGCCTAAGAAATATATATAGACAGTATTTGGAAGGAAGGGGAGGAGGATAATTGGAACTGAAAAGGCATGAAATTAGTAAAAGATGGAGAAGGGAGAAACAAACAAACAAACATAAAAAAGGATTGCAGAGAGAGGCATGAATAACAGAAAATGGATGGAAGAGAAACATCCGTACTGAAAAAAAAGGAAAAAAAAGTAAAAAAAAAAATATCTAAAAAAATGGACAGGAGAGGAAGAGGAGAAAAAAATAGGAGGGAGGAAGGGTCAGTAAAAATGAAACAGGGAGGATGTGCATTACTGGTTAAAAAGGGAATGGAAAAGCATAAAAATGAGAGAGAGAGAGAGAGAGAGAGAGAGAGAGAGGCACACTAAAATAAACATAAAAGGAAAGGAGAAAAAAGGAAAATAAAGAGGAGAAAGAAGAGAAGAAGAATGCGAAGCGAAAACAGGCCAGAAGGGCAATATAAAAAAAGAGATTAATAAATAGAAGGGGAAGAACCACTATAAAGAAGTGGAAAAAAGGAGAAGGGGGACGAGTGAGGTAAAGTTGAAGAGGAAAAAATGGAAAGAAGGGGAGTAAAGGAAAAACAGAGAGGAGAGAGACATAACACTGGGAGAGGGGTGTTTGAAAATAACATGTGAACATGTGTGAAGGAAAAACAGAGAGGAAAGAGAACCAATGGAGGGAAAGAGACGTTGAAAAATGGAAAGAAAGGGGCTGAAGAAAAGACAGAGAAAAGAGAGCAATAATATACGAGAAATTTTGTTGCAAAAGAAATTGAAAGCAGACAGACAGACAGACAGAGACAGGGAGAGAGAAGAGGCGAGAGTAACAGCACTGGAAGAGAGATCGTAATGTGAAAGAGAATAAAACAGAAAAAGAAGTTACGAGAATAAAAACAGAAGCCAAATGAAAAAAGAACTGCAAAAAAAAAAAAGAGAAATTAAAGTTTAAATAACATGTCCAGTCTAACCTCTTCATTGGCAGGTTTCTCTCGTTAACTGAATACCGTAATACAAAATCGACTCTTGGTAGCAAGATCATAAGTAGGTTAATTTTGCTTTACTGAATGGGTTAATGGGGAGCACTTCAATATAGTTAGCCATTGTAGTAAGATGTTGTTGTTATATTATTATATACTCGTATTTTTATTATATATATTATATATACTACATTATATTATATTAGTTATACAATTAATAATAATGATCATGTAATATTAATACCAATAATAATGATAATAATACCGGTAATAATAATAATAATTATTATTATTATTATTATTATTATTATTATTAATATTATTATTATTTTATTATTATAACAGTGAATCACGATAATATAATAGCAATAATAATAATAATAATTAGTAGTAGTAGTATTGTTGTTGTTGTTAATATTTGAAGTTTAAAAACACTGGCAGTAGCAACACTAAAAACGCTTTCGATCTGATGTTATTCCGCCTCTAACCCATTCACCACGAGAACTGCCCAGTCAGCTGAATAAAATCGTCTGGCGGCCACAAGCGTGAAGTATAAAATACGTCATGTATTGAAGGAGTTAAGCACTTCAACCTGATGACGTTTTTGTTTATCATTACCTGACGATTCCATCCAGCTTGAGAGGCTTAACACTGGGAAATTATATATACAGTATACAGCATATATATTTATATATATATATATATATATATATATAGGTAGATAGATAGATATACAGTTTATATATATATATATATATATATATATATATATATATATATATATATATATATATATATATATATATATATATATATATATAGGTAGATAGATAGATATACAGTTTATATATATATCCATCCATCCATCAGTCAGTCCTACATTGCCCCATGAGGAGCATAGGAGCCCGGGGCTAGGCAGTTGGTCCCGACATTTAAGATAGATCGATATATATATATATATATATATATATATATATATATATATATATATATATATATATATATATATATATATAATTGGAAAGGATAGATATATCGTTCAGTAATCCTTACGCTATTAGACAGCCTTCCTAATTTAAATAAAATCATCTGGCAAAGTAAAAAAGAAAAGTTGTCGGGTAGTGATGGCCTCTTGACTGTAGTTCTAAAAGCGATATAAATCTTTAACAAGAAGATAAATCTCGTCAGGTGTGTCTCCACACATACTTCTTTTTTTTTTTTCCAGATTTGTGCTTTGTCAGTTCATTTGGTTCCAGTTCGTCTAAATCTTACTTTCATCCACAATCGCTATATCCTTCCATCTTGTAGGTGTCCACGCCTCCGTCTATCATCAAGGCCCCTCGTGCAGTACGTAACCCATTTCATCAATAAATAAATATAAAACATATAATCTTCAAATACCTAGGGAGCCTCTGGATTCGAAGCCTTTTGATCTTTCTTATACGTGTTACGACGAAAGGGAGGCCTTGGGAATTCGCTCCCCCTGACTCTACTTCCTCCTGACTTTCCACCTCTTCAACCCGATGACCTATTTTCTAGGCTGTTCTTGCTGGTTCTAGACGATTTTACTTACCTTAGGGTAGACTAATTTGAAATCGAAGGGTTGAATTGTATAGTCTCAGTTAATATCACCAGTACCAGGGATTTGTTTTTTTTTTCCAAAGTTTAGAAAAATCGTCTGAAGAGAGGAAGAACAAAGGAAGACGCCACCAGATTCTCTCTCTCTCTTTCTCTCGTGTGTGTGTGTGTGTGTGTGTGTGTGTGTGTGTGTGTGTGTGTGTGTGTGTGTGTGTGTGTCTTTCACGTAAGACAAGGACAGGAGAGTGTAGAAATTTCTCATGTCTCGTGTTCAATCTGCATAGCGAGTCACCATTACGAAGCGTAATTGATAGTGAAAGTGTTTGTGAGTACGGGGCAAAGGCAGAGCGTCCCACCACCTCGCCTTCTCCCCTCCTTAGTCCCTTCACATCCACCTTCGCATCTGAATCCCTCGACTAGTAATGGTTTCTCTTAGGCAGAAGTAAAATGTCTAGCGATAGTAATAACAACATGTAATTCCACTGGAGCGGTTAATGGAGGTAGTTTCTTTCTCCTTTAATTACCAGGGAGGGGGTTCTAGACTGGCTGCTTAAATCGTCTGGCAGTTGCAATAAAAAGTACATTTAGATACCTCCAAAGCGGGCCCCAGTCACATCACCCACTTGGGGGTGACTGTGACTGCAGTGGCCGTGTAATCCCAGAATAGTGGGTGATGAAACCACTTACAGACCCAAGGGCCTCGGGTACGGAAAAGAGCGCAGCGGTTCATCGCCTCATGGCTTGTGCCCCTTTACCATAAGCATACTTTACTAGTGACCATGACCTTTAACCCATGACCTTCACAGTCAGCCTTGACCTGTAAATAATCAGTATGGACCCCTACCATCTCCACGCACATTGAGGCTTTCAGTTCAGGTCTTTCAAAAGTTCGAGTGAGAACAGATGAACAGACGAAAAAACAGGCAATAAAATATTTATTACCTATCCTTTATAACTTAACGGGTTATTAGGAGTTGTTTCAACTCTTCACTAAGTGGGTGTCTTCTAAAGTCGTATTTCGGTCGGAAGAGTACCGGTATATATAAAACTAGAGAGGCAACTTTAGCAAACAGTTGTTTGTCATTTTTACAAAAATTGGTTCTTAAATATAAGTACATGTATTTGCCCGTGTTTCTAATCCAAATGAAAAGGATCACAAAACAACAGACTAGATGGCACGTTCGAATCGAACTGGCCCTGTACCGTAACGGCGTTAGAAGCCGAATAGAATTTGTGCCATTAGTGGGATGTGTGATTTGGGTTCAGCCCCCGTTTGTTACGCTGTTTGTATTATAAGGTTAGTTTAAACGTTTAAATTAAAATAGAAATGAGAAAATGGTTATGAATTGATGGCATTGGACTGAAAGGGTTAACTGGTAACTCAGACCACGATACATGCATAAAACAGTAATGTTCAGTCCACCAGGCCAGAGTTATAAATGGATAATCCGTAGCAACGAGCATTGGTAGTGAGTACGAGAGGAACACCGATAAGAAACAGAAAAAATTCCTCTGGAAAAAAAGATACCTCACAGAATGGGTTATTGTTATTGTAACCCTAGGCTCATATGAACGTGAATCCAGTGAACTGCAGGCTGAAACTGCCATTCTTATGCAGTCTCCCATTCCCCTATGGGAGACGGAAGGAGGTGAGAGACGTTTGTATAATCAGGTAGCTCCATCGCCCAGGTATAACGATGCCACCACGTGAAGGCGTCTCTCTCCAGTACCACTGATGGGTTGAAGTATAGTATCCAGGGATTGTTCTTCATTAACCCCTTAAGTCCGATGACGCAGTTTCATATTTTGTTCGTCATCTTTGCTAACGATTTAGTTAAACTTAAGGATTTTTATTTGTGAGCAGGTTATCTGAAGCCATACCTTTCCCATCCAGATAAAAAAAGCCTCTCTAGAGCTGGGTTAAAGTCGTCTCTGGATAGCAAGAATAAAAAACAAAATTACGTCATCGGACCAAAGGGGTGAACTGGCCACTCGGACGGCGATAAATTTCACGTCAGGCCTCGAGTACTTCACAATGTCTCCAGGCCTTATTCATGACTGACCAACTTTCGTCCTTTACCACACTTTCTAATATAACAAACTTTAAATTGGAAAAGTTGCAAATGACAGTTTTGCGGCGGCCGTATCTTCACGACCACTGATTCAAAAGTTCCAGAGTTCCATCGTTCTGACATTCCCCTTGACCTTTCCATTCACCCCGAGCACGGAAACAACGCCCTTCTCGCAATTTCCCCTCCTTTGTTACCGGTGAAATGACCTCTCTCTTTCTCCGTTTTTCCCCTCAGCTACGGCACCAACAAAGCGGGGCTTGTATTAGCAAACAGTGTAGGGGATGTTTTCAGTGACATGTACGTTTCCTTCTCATCCCCATTATTTTTTTTTCCCCTCTTTTTCCTCACTCTTCCTCCTCCCTCTGTCATTCCCGTCTTCACCTTCCCCTTTTCTTTCCCCCCTCTCTCTCTTATTTTCCCTCCCTCTTTCTTCCCCTCTCCCTCTCTTCTCGTTTTCCCCCTATGCCCCCGTTCCCTCTCTCCCTCCTCTCTTTCCCACATTTTTTTTCTTCTCTTTTCCATTGCACTCTCCTCTCCACATTTCAGTCTCTTCCATTCTTCCCATCACCGCTTCCCATCTCGTCCCTCTCACTCTTTCTTTCCTCCCGTCTGCCTCTCACGTTCAAATTCTCCTTCCTTCCTCTCTTCCACTCACCCACCTTCCTTCACCTTTCCTCTCGTCTCCCTATTCCCACTCCCATTTCGCTTATGCGTCCTCCCTCTTCCTTCATCCCTCCTCTCTCCTCGCTCCTCCCTGTTCCCTCGTCCCTCCTCGCTGTCCACTTACCCACTCATCATAGGCCACTCTCTTCTCTCCTCTCTCTCCTTCACTCATACCCCTCCCCCCCTTTCCTCTCCTCCTCACTAGTTCTTTTCCCCCTTCAATCCTCTGCTTCTTCCTTCTCCTTCTCTTACCCACTCATTCACCCCTCCTCCCCTTAAACACTCATTTCCCCTCTTCCCCTTACGTAGTCATTCCTCCCTTCCCATCACCCATTCATTTCCCCCTTCCCCTGCCCTCCTTTCTTACCCACTCGTATTCCATCCTCATCCCCCTTCTTTATTTCATTCCCCCGTTTTCCCCTTCACCTCCACTTACCAACATGTCTCCCCCTCCTTCTCTCTCACCCACTTATACCTTAAAGTCTCCTCCTCTCCCCTCTCCTCCCTCTGCTGCTTCCCCCTCTCATCCCTCCTTTAATACACACCCACTCATCCCTCCTGCTCCTCCTCCTTTCCTCTACTTTCCCTCTTCTCGCCGTCTGTCACTCCAACCTTTCCCCTTCTCCCCTCCCTTCTTTCCCCTCTCCTCTCCTTTTCCCCTCCTCTCTATCCCTCTCCTCTCCTTCTCCCCTCCCAGTTCCCCCTTCCCCTCCTTCCCTCTTCTCCCCTCTTCTCTTTCACATTTCATCCCCTTCTCCCTATCCATTCCTTCCTGTCCTCCTCTCTTTCCTCTTCGTCTCACCTTCTCCCTCGTCCTCCTTTCCTTTCCTCGTCATCTCCTCCTCACACCTCTCTTTCCCCTCTCCTCCCCACTTGTCTCCTCCCTATCTCTCGTTTCCCCTCTCCTTCCCTTCTGCCTCCCCACCTCACGTATCCCTCTCGTTCTTTCCTGTCCCCTCCCCACTTTTCCTCCTTTTCTCCCTTTCTGTCTTCTCCCCACCTCTCCGTCTCCTCTCCTCTCCACCTCTCCTTCCCCTCTCCTCTGCACCTCTCCTTCTCCTCTCCTCTGCACCTCTCCTTCCCCTCTCCTCTCCACCTCTCCTTCCCCTCTCCTCTCCACCTCTCCTTCCCCTCTCCTCTCCACCCCCTATCTTTTCCCCGAAGCCCTTAGTAATGAGTCACGATGAGGGTATTGGAATGTAAACTCGCCCTACCCACAAGCCCTCGCGCCGATAAACAAATGAGAGTCACTGTTTACACCAGCACCCAATTGCGGCTGTATCGTAGGTAAACATTGGCGGGCAGGGGGCGAGAGCTTCAGGGACACGAGAGAAAAAAGTAGAGAGAGAGAGAGGGCAGGAGGGTAATGAGTGAAGGTAAGATAATGAACATTGTGGTTGAGGGGAAATTTGTTAGGAAATGAAATGAGATGAGGAGCAATGAACAGGGGTAGGAATGGAGAGAGAGAGAGAGAGAGAGAGAGGTAAAAAGTTTCATTAGCGAAGATAGTGTAGAAAAGAGACAAATGGCGATATTGAAGGATGAAGATAAAACCTATGATTTACTTGAAACAGAAGGAGGAAATGTGGAAGAAGAGACAGAAGCTAGGGACATGTGAGAAAGGAGAGAGAGAGGAGACAGAACGGATAAGAGTGAAGATAAACAGAGAAGGAAAAATGTTAGAAAGAATATGATGATAGAAAGGGAAACTGATATAAATGCATAGGAAGTACTATGGAGGGGCAGTATGCAGAGGATCAGTACCTTGGGGCAGGGAATGAAAGTGAGAATGGATAGAAGAGTTTTGAGTGAAGGCGGGGAGGGAAGGAGGGGAACAAGAAAGAATTGCGAACGTAAAGTGGAAGGAGATAAAAAGAAATGCAATATAGAATGAGTAAATAAAGGCATAGAGGGAAGAATATACGGACGTGAGAGAAGAGAGAGAATGGACAGTGGTATGAGGCATTAAAGGCGTGATGCGAAAGTAGTAAGGATATAAGTAATAAGGTTGAAGAATAAAGTTAGAAGAAAAGGGAGCAGTGGAAAAAAAAAATAGACAGGAGACAGGAACTGAGGAATATGGGAGGGAAAGAGAGAAGACAGAAGATACGAAAGTTAAGATAAGGAAGAAAGAAGGTGACTAAGAAAGAATAGAAGAGGGTGATCACGGCGATAAGAATATTGGAGAGGACACAGGAGAAGGAGTGCTGGGGTACAGGGGACGCGGGAGAAGATAACGACAGAAGGGTGCAGTGAAAATGGGTAAAGAGGGATAGAAGCTAGAGAGAGTAGAAAATATGATAATAGTTATACGAAAATCGGATGGAGAATGTAGGGGAAGCACGGCCACGGGAGGACAGGAAAACGAGAGAGGGAATGTGAAAATTTGGGAAGAAAGTTAGAAATAAGAAAGAACAGAAGAGTGAAAATAGATATACAGATATAGAAAGGGAGCGGCAAGAGGAAGCATGAATGAAATGCAACGCGGGAAGATACTGTATATAACTCGGTGCTTAGCTTAGACAGGCGGGCTGCAGTCGGCACTGGGAAAATAATCCATTTGCATGAAAGATGCACCATCGTATCGATAAGGAGTTCGAAGTTAGTAGCATATACTCTAGTGAACTGATATTTAAACCTCGGACAGCAATTTAGAAATACGGTATAGCCTGGGGTAATTACTGATCTCCCAGTATCCCTTGGTTCCATCAGTGAGGAGCAGTTCTTTTGAGAGAAGTGTGTTTCACTGCTCGAATATTGTGTTGTAATTTTTACATCGTCAAAAGACTATGCCGTGTACGATGTGCTTCAGAGTCTGATGAAATAAAGAAAATGCTAGAAAACTGTTGACAATGTTTCTGCTGATTAGATACCCTGACTGAGCACTGTCTTACCAAAGTTTATAATCGAAGATGTGTCATTTATGGACAACAGATGGTCGAGTATCATGGTTAAATTTCGAAGTAATCTTGGCCATCCAGCACCTCGGTCATTGATACAGGGTCGTTGCTCTCCGCCGACGTGACGAAAACTCGTCGCAGTTCTCTTAGTTTACATTGTGGTCTATTCTGAATATTATATGTAATTATCGTGATGCCTCCAGAAACAGAACTGATAAGAGTCAAGATTAGTAACGACAGTAGGAGCAGCAGCAGCTACGTAGGTCAAGGTTACACAACGTCGCGCATAGTAGAAACTTTCGTGTTTTTAGTTTCCAGATTTAGTAGCTTTAGAGCCTTATTATGAAACTTAGATCGCTAATTAGAAATCAGACATTTAGTTTAATATCATTATTGAGACACAAGATAAAAAATGTAAGAAGTGTGACCAATCTCCATAGTTACCAAGTGTGGTAAATAAACTGAAATGCAGTGTGACCATTTCCAGCGTTCACGGGTGTTATCAAATTTACCGTTTCAAATTAGGGAGTGAACCTTCTCGCTCTAGTACTCGTTTTAGCGATAAGATCGTTAGTGATCGTTGAGGGAAACACTGAGAAATTAGAGGCAGCACAACCCTCAGCTGCAAAGACTGCCAGTGGCCATGGTGGTGCCGCTTGCAGTGCACCGACACGGCCGTGAAGATAACGTCCAGGCGGAGAGCGTGGCGGCAGAACCCACTACAGCCCTGATAGCAGCCAGGCAGATAAGAACACCAACGGCCGTACCCATAAATATTGTACCCTTGAGCTGAAGTTATGTATAAGTCGCTTGTTTTTTCTTACATCATACGGCTGCCAAATACCTCACAGTCAGATCAGAGTGGATGCTGATTAAACCAAATACGGAAAAAGGAAAATGGTGTGATAATAAAAGACAAAAAGAAAGTGTTGCATGATAATAGTTAATCTTTAAAATGTATCAGGATCCTTTATGAATACGGGTCTGAGACAACTCGGTCCCAAGATGGAACAGATAAGGAGAGGATAAGACTAAGGCTGCACGGAGACTTTGAGGATTTTTGAGTCTTTTTTTTTTTTTTTTTTCCATTGAGAAGTAGCCATCCCATTCATTGGTGGGATGATGATGATGATGATGATGATGGGGAGGGGGACAGAACATTGAGAAATGATCAGATTATTAAATTAACCCTTTCACGACGAGGACTGTTATTTGTGATTTCTTCAGACGATTTTATTCTGCTTTGGGCCACTTTTAGAATTTGGGGTTGGAGTTTACCGCAATTAAATCGTTTACTACTAAAGCTGAATGGTAAAGTAACAGCATATGGTGGCATGCTAATGTAATATGAAAGTGGAGTTATTGCGGTCAGAGGCTTGGGGAATGGTTAATAATAATAATAATAATAATAATAACAATGAAAATGATCATGATTATAATAATAATAATGATAATTAATAATAATAATAATAGTAATAATAATAATAATAATAATAGTAATAATAATAATAATAATGATAATGATAATAATAATAATAATAATAATAATAATATGCAGTGATTATAAAGAGATCGCACATGAAATGGTAGGAAAAACTAGAAGCAAAGAAATGGGAGGAAATACGGAATTTAAAGACTATGAAAAATTGGAAATACTCCGCGAGGTAGCCTAAGTTGAAGGCAGAGAAGTGTGAAATATCAGTAAATGCAGATGAAGGCCATAGAAAAGGGAAATGAGAGTATCCAGATGAAAAAAAAAAAAAAAAAATATACTGCATAGAAAAGTTATCTGAGATTGAAAAAAAAAATATGTGGGCTTGAGAAGAAAATGTGAAGAAGAAAGAATAGATGGTGAAAAAAGAAGCAGAGAAAAATGGAGAGAAGACGATAGAGGCAGTTATTCCGAGAACCGACAATAGAAGTAAGATTTAAAAAAAACGAATATTTGTAAGAAAAGAAGACTAGAGGAAGAAAATGTGAAGAGGAAGAGAGACCGTGAAAAGAGAAGAGGAGAAGAGAGAGGGACGGCGATGGAAGCAGTGGTTAAAGAAGTGAGAAAGAATATATAAGGAAAAGAAGAAATGGAAAGATGTTACCCGAGAAAGAGGAGAATGAAGAGAGATAAAAAAAATGCCTTGGAAAGAGGATGTGGGAAAAGGGAGAAAGCGATGGAACAGATAATTTTGAAAAAATGAGAACGTAAAGATTAGTTAAAGAGGAAATGAAAATAAAAGGAATAAGAGAAAAAGACCCAAAGAAAAGAGGAACAGATTGAGGAAATACAAAAAGAGAAAAGAGACCAAGGAAATGGGAGGGGGAAGGACAGGCGAAGGCGATGGAAACAGTAATCAGTGAAGTGGATATAAGATTAATTAAGAAAAAACTGAGAGGATAAAAGAAGGAAAAAGTAAGAGAATGTGAGGAGGGCAGAAGACCTTGAAAAGAAGAATGGGGGAAAAGAGGAAGACGATGGAAGCAACAGTGCAGAAGAAGAAGTCGATTCTTTCCATCCCTCACTGCAACCTTGAACGGAAGAGGGAGGAGGAGGAGGAGGAGGAGGAGGGGAGGACAGAGGACTTGGCAGAGGTGTGAGAAGCGGAAGGAGTTGAGGAGGAGGAAAGGAGGAGAGAGGGAGAGAAGAGGGAACTGGAAGAAATACGTGAAGAGAAGACGGAAGCAGGAAGGAGGGAGAGAGAGGAGGAAGGTGCAGGAGAAGAAGAGTTCGTGAATACTAAGAGGACAGTCACTGAGACAGAGAGAGATTTAAGAAGCTGAAAGAGAGAGAGACAGAGAGAGAGAATAGGCGGAGGTAGACAGCCAGACAGCCAGACATGGGGTAGAAGGTTGAAAGAGCGGAAGCAGAAGTTAAAACAGAGGAGAAAGAGGAGAAAGGAGTATTCTGAGAATGGAGAAGAGGGAAGGAATGTGGAAAGGAAGGAGGACAGAAGATAGAAAACACGAGCTGAGAAAGCAAGACAGGAACAAGTAGAGACTGTCTTCATAGACCTGCGGCGAAGCTACTGCATGAGCTGATGCAACAGCTGACATGTCAAATCAACTGAGCGACTTTGTATTTCATAAAGTTGCTAAAATGCCTCCTTATAGCCGAAATTGAAAATCGCCTAATAGTCAGCTGATGCGTCAGCTGACGCAGCAGCTGACATGTTAAATCATCTCGGTAGTTCAAGCTGAGCAACTTTGTATTTCATAAGAAAATCGCTCAGAGCTCTCCAAGAACAGATATTCGAACATTCTTTGGAGAAAAAAAAAATCCCCCAGGTGTAGCATTTACAGACCTGTCGGCATCGCTGCAGGTAAAGGCAAAGAAGAGCGTAATACGATGTAGCAATTAGGAAGACAGGTTAAGAAATAATAACAGAAAAGAATAGGAAGAACGGGGAGAGGAAGAAGAAATTCCTGGAAGACGAGGAAGCAGGCTAGAAAAAAGTAGAATAAAGAAAATAACAACAGGATTAAAGGAACGATATAAAAAATACAGTGATCGTGCTCATCTCCGAAGTTACGCGAAAACACTTCACATTTTCCCTCCGTCTCTCTTGATAGAAGTATAAAAGTTGGTACGGCATCCTGGAACACTAATTACCCATCTGCTTCCGTTCTCTTCTTTCCGGCAGCATTCTCTTCCTGTCACATTTCTACCTTTCGTATTATTTATCATATTTTCTCTGTCATCTGCTATTCCTATTCCTCTTTGTCTCATCACTTATTCTCTTTTATTTCTCATGTATTTTCAGTGTTTTTACTCTTCCCACCCCTCTCACCCTATCCTGTCACTCCACCCTTTTCTTTCAGTCACTTTTCTCCCTGCTAATATATATCTTATTCACTCATTCTTCACATATTATCATCTCCTTCATCCTTTCCTCGCACTCCTTCCTTGTATTTGTCAGTTTTCCCTCTCGCATATAATTTTTTTTTTCATCATTCTCAACCCATTATATATTATTTCTTTCAAACTACCCTTTCACCCCATCTCTGTTTCACTTACTTTTCCCCACCTTCTTATTAATCCTTTTCCCCTAGTCTTTATTCTCTCTCTCTCTCTCTCTCTCTCTCTCTCTCTCTCTCTCTCTCAAATTTATCTTATCAGTTCAGTCTTCTTCAGTTATTTCAGTCTCTTTCTAATCCTTCTCTCTCTTCATCACTTGTAGCCTTTCTCTTCATCCCACCTTCCATCCCTCATCGTCATCGCTCACGCGCCTCGCCATTACGCCTTCCATCCCCAACCCCCATTTCGTCCCGTATAACCTCATTCTCTCCTTCCTAGCGGTTGCGTAAAAGCACTATGGTTATTACGGATCATATCGTCGTACGGCAAGTTGATCCTTCGTCGCTTTACGGTGTTTTCAGAGTCTGCTCTTTTGTGGGAGACTGTGACCGACGAGAAACATACATATTTATCCTCTCATGTCTATCCCTCGCAGCCCATCCTCTCATCCCTCCACTCCTCCGTATCACTTTTTGATCCTCTCATCCCTCCACTCCTCCGTATCACTTTTTGATCCTCTCATCCCTCCACTCCTCCGTATCACTTTTTGACCCCTTCCTTTTCCAATATTTTCTGTCTCCACCCAGTACTTTTTGTCTCCCGTATCTTGTCCACCTACTTTTCTCTTCTAATCACTTTTCTCTCCACGTTCTTACTTAACATATTTCCTATTTCTCTTTCCTTTCTAATCCCTGGCACCCTGCCTCGTCATTCTCTACATCCTGTGCTTTTCTGTCTCTTATCCTTACCCGTCTCACCCTTCCTTGTTGCTCCTTTCCATCCTTCATATCCTTCTCTCTTCTTTTCAGTCCCTTTTCTTTTGCATGTTTGTCATCTTAACCCATCACTCTCTTCAGTCTGTTTTTCCATCTTTCGTCCTCCTCCTTTCACATTTTCTTTTTGTTCATTCCCTTCATCCCCTGCTCCATAACGTCTCACAGTCTCTTTCCATTCTCATCTCTGTCACCTTACTTCATCACTCTTCAGTCTGTTTTTCCATTTGTCATCCACATCCTCTTATACTTTCTTCATTCATCCTCTGCTTCATAACCTCCGCCCTTTGTTACATAAGTACCCAGTTATCTCAACGACTCGTTATTGGTACGAGTACATCTGTGATCACATAACCCATTTTGAGAATCCGTTTTATTACGAAAAGCAATACGGGGCAGAATATTTGCTTTCATTTCCTTTTGGTGTTTGGTTTTTCGCGACACACAGTTCCTGCATACTTCCTTGGGTCCAGAGCCAGATGTGAAGCCATGGGAAATGTGGGGTGATATAATCAAACAGCAGTTTTCACCATTATTGCCACCAGGACTGAGCGTGATGAAGCTGTTATAGTTCATTCACATTTACTTGGCCCAGATTTTCATTCTGTTGCAGCTAATTTCCAGGAGCTCAATACCAGAAAATGGGAATGCACGTACTACGACGCTACATACAAGTCTATACGCAAGTTTTCTTAACTGCCATTGTATTCTGGTGTTACATTATTGCTTCAGGTCAGTATTCATGTTGGAGAAAAGACAGTGTAAGTCCAGGATATAGTGAAAAAGCGTAATTAAATAACCTGCTGGCTCTGGGACTGGGGTGATTGGTCTGGATATTTCACAGCCCTTCAGGATATTATTAACTCGAACCACATTTTAAAAGATGTTAATACCCAGATTGAAGCTTTCACCACACTCCCCAAAGAAAAATGACATCTACTAAGGGCTATTACATACTTAAACAACGTCCAGACCAAATCAAAAGTATGAACTCGAATAGAATCCCGCTCCATTAATTATAACACAGAGCTACATAATGCTGCTTAGAGATACAGTATATAACAAATTTCAGCACTTGGCCTTACAGGAGCAGCAAGATGACATCTGATCTTAGTTGGCAGGTCACTTGGTGGGCTCAAATGTATGGTGGAAAAGCATTAAGCAACAGTAGGGCTGTAGCAAATTGAAATTTAACAGTAGCAAATATTAATGATCATAACCATAGCAATAACTTACCAGTAAGCCACTAAGTTTGAAATAACAACTAGGGAAATGCTTAGACTTTTAGCTACAGTTATGATTCCTAGACGTCTTACTTAATTCACATTATATATAAAAAATATGGGTTAACACCATGCTCTCTTTTTTTTTTTGTGGGGGGGGGGGAGGCAATGTCTTCCTCGTTTATCTTTCAATTCCAAAAAACTTCAATCCTCTGGCAGCTAGTCACCTACTGTCTTTTTTTTTTTTTCCTGTTATTGACACCTTTGCTATGCTCTAAAAAAACGTAGGACATCTGAAGTGCGTGATCCTTTACGATTAACATTTTGGCCGAGAATAAAGACATTCGCATTTCACTTGAGTTTACGACGTTCATTCATGTTAGAGGAAATCACTGCCGTAAGAGAGGTATATCCCTTCTGCTGGGACGCCTGTATGTGGTGGCACCGATATATCCAACCTGCTCCGCTACTGATCATACAAACATCCCCCTATTCCCTCCGTGTCCACCGAAAGGAGAAAGGGGACAGCAAGTAATGTTTAGTAATGAAGGTGTTAAGAGACAAAGTTTTTCTTCTGATGACACCTTTATTATTTTGTATTTGTTATCATCGACGAATTCATTTAGTTTAGAAGAGAGGAAGTACTTCATAAGGAAACATTTGATTATGTGATAGATTTCCTGGTAAAGCATCCAAAATATCAGCAGAAAGAGAAGAATGGAAAATCCTCCTCCCCCCCACCTCTCTCTCTCTCTCTCTGTTACCGGTCTTTCTCAGCCTCCTTTTCTCTTCACCCTGGATGGAAAAAAAAGAATGTTGGGGAAGAAACTGTTTATATGAGACGTAAATATTGACCGTGAACGTCCTGTCTCTCAACGAAAATAGTCTGTTTCCCCCTGCTCTCTCTCTCTCTCTCTCTCTCTCTCTCTCTCTCTCTCTCTCTCTCTCTCTCTCTCAGTATTATAAAAAAACAGCAAATAGAATCGCACGTTTGGTTGGAGTTAAGTCCACTTCAAAATGACGAAATTCTTGTAATTACTGAGCATCTTATTTCACTCTGCTTGAAACATGCTTCATTAAGTGCATCCAGGAACGGTAAAATTCTCGTATTTCAGGTCCAATCAATGACACAACCTCTTCAGTCCTATGGTGCACTCTTTCCTTCGTGGTTCTTATATCCAGACGGTTATATGCAGTTCAGGATGGATTTTTTTCTCTCTTACAAGGGGGGGTTGACTTCAACTTTCACTGACCCTCCCTTCACTAGTAATGGTCCCCCCACCCAGATGAATAAAATCGTCTGGAGGTAGCATGAATAAAGCAACAGACGATGACATTTGGTTGAAAAAGGTTAATTGAATATCCGTGTGCTGATCTGGTCACGTGTGCTATTGTGTATTGTGTGAAAATTGTGTTCTATCGTATGGCGTTCAATGGATTACCTAAACAACACTGGGTCTTCGTTTCTGGGGACGTGGGTTATTCAGATGGAGGATATCATACGTGAAGAGAGGCTAAATAGGAGAGAGAGAGAGAGAGAGAGAGAGAGAGAGAGGCAATTTCAGACAATTTAAGTATGGGTCATATTTATTCCTTACACAGCACTGTTCCCAATAAGGTGCCTGAATTGTTTGTGGATGGATAGAGGCCATGATATAACTGATACCCATATAATATCATTTTTTTATTATCAAATCTTACGTTGATTTTCTCTTACGACATTTATCTTGCATTTGATATTGGCATTTTTTAGGCTTGTTGCGTCAAATAAAAACGTATATTAGTTCCAAAATTTACGCATACTATCTAGAAAGGCAGTTTTGGGGTCGATGCCACTGTGCTCCTACCTCAATTACCCCTCCATGTCGTTGCTAATCATAAAATATTTTCCCGGTAATTAATTAAGTCTTGTAATGAACTATACACACCCGACCCACTCAGCGTAGTTCCCAGCATCATCATCTGACCTTGGAATCGATAGCCATACTGTTTTCATTTTTTCATTAATTTTTCATTATTTTCGTTTTTCATTAATTTCTATGCATTTTTTTGTTTATTATTTTTCCATGTATTTTTATTCATTTGTTTATTCATTTTCCATTTATTTTTATTTGTTTTTTTTTCCATTTTTCATTTATTTATTTATCCTTCCCGTACTTTTATCTTTCCAAATGGTAAAAGCGACATCCATGTAAAGTTTCATTATTTTTCTTTCATTGTAGGTACATTTTTTCATTTATCATTCATTTTTAATATTCATTCATTGTTTATCATTCAATTACCACTCAGTTTGAACAGACCGATGTTTCTTGTTCGTTAACCACTCAAGGTTCCCTAATTGGCAGACGAGGGACGGTGCCAGGTGTTGTCAGGTGAGTTTGTTAGGTGGGGTTGTCAGACGGGGTTGGGGTGGTCAAGTGAGGTTGTTAGATGGGGGTTGTCAGGTGGGGTTGCAGGTTGCCAGTTAGGTTGCCACTTAGGTTGCCACTTGGGTAGTTAGGTGCGGTTGGCAGGTGAGGTTGTCAGGTCGGGTTGTTGGGAGAGGTTGTCAGGTAGGGTTGTCAGGTAGGGTTGTCAGGTGGGTTGTCAGGTGGGGTTGTCAGGTAGGGTTATCAGGTTGCCAGTGGGGTTGTCTGGTAGGGTTGTCTGGTAGGGTTGTCTGGTAGGGTTGTCTGGTAGGGTTGTCAGGTAGGGTTGTTATGTTGCGAGTGAGGTTGCCAGTGGGGTTGTCCTGTAGGGTTGTCAGGTGGGGTTGTCTGGTAGGGTTGTCATGTTGCGAGTGAGGTTGCCAGTGGGGTTGTCCTGTAGGGTTGTCAGGTGGGGTTGTCTGGTAGGGTTGTCGAGTAGGGTTATCAGGTGTGGTTGTCTGGTGGGGCTATCAGGTGTGGTGTGGCCAGGTGTGAATCATCATCACGTGGGTTTGTTTACACCTGATCAGCTGTTGGGGAACGGACCTCATTACTCACACCTGATCTGCGCTTCTTCTGATTTTTGAGGGAACTTTTTTTCACTGCTCCACTTCACCCATTGTTACCTGCTAATGAGTTGCGTGGGTAATTAAGTCCTTCATCATGTTTACAAGACGCGAGAGCTAATAAAGCTTGGTGTTGTGAATGAGAGTAATGAAATGTCTCTCTCTCTCTCTCTCTCTCTCTCTCTCTCTCTCTCTCTCTCTCACACACACACACACACACACACACACACACACACACACACACACACACACACACACACACACACACACACACACACACACAGTCCATTCATAAATGCATGCAGATACAATTTTCATTCAAAAGTCTGACTGTGCTCGTCTGTGAAAGTTGGTAATCGTTTGAAAGCCTTTACATTATTGTGTCCGCTTTAGTTCAGTTACCCTTGTTGTCGCGTGGGAGGGAAAATGAAAAAACGATTGTGTGTGTGTGTGTGTGTGTGTGTGTGTGTGTGTGTGTGTGTGTGTGTGTGTGTGTGTGAGAGAGAGAGAGAGAGAGAGAGAGAGAGAGACAAAGTTACAAATAAGTGCAGGCAGACAGACAGAGGTCAGCAGACAAAGAGACAGACATACAAACAGAAGTAAACAGACAGACAGAAAAACATACAGAAAGACAGAGACAGATGGAGAAGCAGAACTAAGGGGCATATCACTGGCACCCTTTGCAAGCTCACCTGTGATGATGCGTAGAGAGAAATAGATAGATAAATGGATAGATAGATGGATGGATAGATGGATAGATAGGTAGATATAAGACGTCATCTGGTTCAAGTCGTTAATATGCATCTTCCATAATTGTTTTATTTCCTACCCTTGATTCAGTTAGCCTCTTCAGTACGACGCTTCTCCACATAGATTAATACTCGTTTAACAGTAAGGTCCTTTCTGAGTCCTATGTTCCCTCCTTACCCTCCTCCTTTCGTCCTCTCCTTCCTTTTCTTCCTCCCTCTCCTCTTTTCTCATTCCTCTTTTCTTCCTCTCCTCTTTTCTCTTTCCTTCTCCTAACCCTTACTTCACTCCCCATATCCTCTTTCTTTCCCCTTTCCCTCTCCCCCTCCCCTTTTCTTCCCTACCTGTTTCCCTTTCCCTCTCCCCTTTCCGTCTTCCCCTCCTTACCTTCATTCCATCCCCTTTCCTTCTCCATCTCCCCTTTCCGTCGTCCCCTCCCCTTTCCTTCTACCCGTCCCCTTACCGTCTTTCCCTCCCCTTTCACTCTCCACCACCCCTTTTCATCTTTCCCTCCTCTTTCCATCTTCCCTTCCCTTCGTCCTCCTTCCCTCCCCCCTCCCTTTTCCATATCCCCGTCCACAGTCCTTCTTCCCCACTTCTTTCCTCACATTCCACCCCTTTCCTCCTTCCCCTTCACTTCTCTTCCCGCACTCATTTTCCTCCATCGTTATCATCATTTATATTCCCCGTTTCCACTGTCGTCCCCTCCCTCCTCCATCACCACCTCCCTCTCACTCCCTTTGTCTCCTTCCTCATCTCGTATTCCTCCATTTTCCTCGCTCAATTCCTTCCCCCTCATTGCATTAACTTCTTATCTTTCCGCTTTATCTCCACCTGTTTTATATCCTTGCTCCGACTTATGTCTTTCTTTAAATTCTTTCTGATAACCTCATGGACTTGAAGGTTATTTGTTTGTTTGGTCTGTGTAAATTTTCCACCATGCATATGATGTTAGGCGCGGGCGCCCACCATCCACTCACTCCATGTAGTGCTGCCTTCAGGTGGCTCTGCACTGCCTAACAAGGGACATAGTTTCCTGTAACCCAGGAAATCATGTACTGCTTTGGGTGGTGACCCCATGGCCAAATGACTACTGGTGGTCTAGTGGGTTAAGGCGCTCCAACCGAGGAGGCACGTATGAGTTTACATCTGAGGTTTGGTTAAGGTTTTATTGCTCACTTAATGCCTCTCAGGGACGAATGAGACTGGTCTCTCTTGCTCTGGGTCGAAATGGAGTAACCTAGCCTTCAGTCTTTACGCTCCGGATCGGAAAAAAAGAAAGACGATAGTGGATTGATGTATTTATCTGATCTGTTTAGTACGATGGTTGTTTTTTTCAAATTAATTTTGCTGCTACCAAACTAGCCAATTTATTTATCTAAGGAAAGCCCCACTGGTCCTGACGGGGTTAATAGGGGCTACAGCTGTCTTGATTACTGTTGTACCGAATAAAATCAAAGGATGACAAGGGAAACAAGGGTTAACATGGAACTCAGCACGTGTGATGAGATGCAAATATTATGCATGTGTTATTCTGTTCTACATTTAGGATTTAATGAAAATATTTCCAAGGCTAAATGGGGTCTTTGAAGATGCTACCACGGATGTGAAAAATGACGAGCTATTTCCCAAGACATTTGAAGCCTTTAGAATATGTCCTCAGAGAGAGAGAGAGAGAGAGAGATTAAAACTCCTTGAAACGTCCACAATAAAAAAAAGTTAATCACGATATCTACCCATTCAGCACAAGGACGCCATTTACGTTTTATCATGCTGTTACCAGACAGTTTCATTCAGCTCAGAGGAGGCTGTGAAGACGAGGGGTTGCATATAGTCTTCCTTAAGCCCATCACTACTCAGCCTCCTTCGATAGTTGCATATGCTTATTTTTGTTAATTTGCAGCCTGATTAAAGTGGGAAAAGCCGTCATCGTTGTGAAGGAGTTGATTATTAAGTGTTGGAATTCTTGTCTTTGTCCTTCATCCTAATTATTGTAATCACCATCGTGTTTTCTCCTTCAGTTCCTCTTCCATTTACTGGTGTTTTCAGTCTCTCATTTTGCCCTTTTATCTCTCTCTCTCTCTCTCTCTCTCTCTCTCTCTCTCTCTCTCTCTCTCTCTCTCTCTCTCTCTCTCTCTCTCTCTCTCATTATATCCTTTCCATCCTTCTTCTCTTTTCTTAACTTTCCTTCTCCCCCCCCCTTCTTTTTCTTTAACTATCCTTCTCATCGTTTCATTTCAACCTCTTCTTTCGAGCAGTTTCTCCTCTCCTCCTCCTCCTCCTCTTCTTTTTTCCTCTACTGTCCTTCTGTGTGATCATCTTCCCTCCCACTTCAATCCCCTCCTTTTCTTTCCATTGCTGTTTCTTTTTGTCTCCTTTTTCATTCATTTTTCCTCCCCTCCCTCCTTCTGTTCCATCCTTCTTCACTCCTGTTCCTCCTTTATCCCCTCTGCTCTTCTTCCTTAATTTTCTTTTACTCCCCATCTTGTTTTATCATCATCTTTCACTTCCTTCTCCTCACCTTCTTTTTCTCCCCATTTCTGCCCTTCTTTCCACATTTTTTTTTGTCATTCAGACGACCCGTTCTAATCAGTTGCCCTTCATTCCCTTCCCCCCTCCTCAAGTTTCCCTTTCCTTCCTCTTCTCTCTCTCTCATTTCCCTCCCTGTGTTTCCCATCCTTTCACGTCTTTCTCATCCATTCTTTTCCCTGTCATTCTACCCCCTTCCCCTCCCTCTCGTTTCCTTTCCTCTCGTTCCTCTCTCTCTCTTTCCCTTCCCTCTCGTTCCCTTCCTCTCTCTCCCCTCCCTTGCGTTCCCCTCCCTCTCTTTCCTTTCCCTTCCCTCCCCTCTCTCTCTCTTTCCCCCCCTCCCTCCCGTCCCCTCAGTGGAGTCTGTGGTGCGGTGAACATAACTCTCTCTAAATGTGTCCGTGTGTCCGCTCCTCCCCTCATTCTGTCTAATTTGTCACCTGTCCCCTTCACCCTCGTGTCCTGCGGCCGGAATTCTCCCCTCAACTCACCCCTCTCCCCTCACCCCTCACCCCTCCCCTCACCCCTCACTCCCTTTACTCCTCACCCCTCACCCTGCCACTCACCCCTCACTCCCTTTACTCCTCATCCCTCACTCCTTTTACGCCTCACACTTCATCCTTCACACTCAAATCTCCCATCCCTCACCAGCGCCCTCACCAATGACCTCTCACTCCTAACCCTCATCATTCCCTTAACATCTCACCCCGAACTTCTCACCCCTAATCCCCATCTCTAAACCCCCCCCCCCATCCCGCGCCCCTGACCCTCCCACCCCTAACACTCTTACCTATAACACCTTCAGTCCAAACACGCGCATCCCACACCTTTCACCCCTAAACCCCATCTTTAACCTCTGCCCTTAACCTCCTCACCCCTATCTCCCTCACCTCTAATCCCCGTCACCTCTAATCCCCATCACCCCTAATCCCCCTCATCCCTAATCCGCATCTCTAACACCTACACACCCTCACCCCCTAACCCCGTCTCACCCGTCGTCCATAACATCCTTCACCCCTGCCTCCCCTTGTCCCTCCCCCAGTTTATTTTCCCTCACTCTCCATCCCACCTTCCTTACTCACCATCATTCCTCCCACACTTCGTCACTGTCCATCCCCTCTTCCTCCCACTTCATCCTACTGTCCTTATTTCTTATCCTTTCTTCTTCTTCCCTAGTCTCCCTCTCCCTCGACCTTCAAGCCCCACCTCATCTCTCTCTCTCTCTCTCTCTCATATATATATATATATATATATATATATATATATATATATATATATATATATATATATACAGTATATACAGTATATAGATAGATAGATAGATAGATAATACAATCTCACTCTTTGCTTTTCATGTTTCACTCCATGTCTTTCATTCCTTTTTTTTTTTCCTCTCATTATCTCTCCTCTTTCCCTTCATTTCCTCATTCCCCTCTCCCAAGTCGCCTCGCACTTGTCACTTCTCCCTCCATTATTCCGTATTTTGCATTTTGTCTTCTTCATTTACTAACTTTTATACATATCCCAGGCCTTCCACTTCTCAGCCTGTCCTTGCAAACAAATGGAGATGGATTCCAAGTACATTAGAAGTAATTTCTTTCCTTGACTTAATTACCAGAGACTGAACCAATTTATTTTAACCCATTCCAGCCAATGACATGCTTTATAATTTATTCCTGTTGCCGTAAGACGAATAAATTTGGCTTTACATAATTTTTTCGAACTGGAGGGATTAGATGTAGCCTCAGTCAGTCCCTCTCCCAGTCAGTCCTTTCGCAATCAGTCCTTTGCTAATCCGTCCTTTCGCAATCAGTCCTTTGCCAATCACTCCTTTCCCAATCAGTCCCTTCCCATGCTGAATAAAATCGTCTGACAGTAGCAAGTATAGAATATAAATAAATTTCTCTCTGTGAAGGAATTAAATTTTGATAGGAAGCTCAGGCAACGAACTTCATAAAAATCTTTACACATATTTCGTACAAGTTAAAAAGAAAAATACTTAACCATCTGCGACACAATAGGAAATGTGTGCTGTTTCCTGTCACCCTCGCGCCGTTTTTCTAAATGGCTTTGAGATTTCGTGACACCTCTCATTCAGCGATTTATTTTATCTTGTATTCAGTTGTATGGTGTTAAGGTAATGTATGTTCTTACTACAAATTCAAAACTAATAACAGAGAATATCATGATGTACTATGCAAAATAAATCGATGAGAAGAAGGGACTGCGAAATCCCCAAATTAACGAATCCTAGGGAGGGAGAGAGAGAGAGAGAGAGAGAGAGAGAGAGAGAGAGAGAGAGAGAATCAGTGTGTAACATGCAGAATAAATCGATAAGAGAAGAGGACTATGAATATCTCCCAAAGCAACTTAGAATACGTCCCCTGTAACAAGGTTGAGCATCCTGTCTCATTCGGGCCGCCTTTGTGATCGGTCCTGTCAGTATCATCCGCTCAGCAT
This sequence comes from Coenobita brevimanus, assembly GCF_032717465.1. Lineage (NCBI taxonomy): Eukaryota > Metazoa > Arthropoda > Malacostraca > Decapoda > Coenobitidae > Coenobita > Coenobita brevimanus. The sequence goes on along the minus strand of NC_136977.1, from coordinate 9,727,725 downwards.
TGGTCGTACCTCAGTTTACGTTTTAGTACATCGCCATGGTTACCGGCACTCCTGACATTCCCTTGCAGCGTTCAGCATCTGTTTGCCCGAGTTTGTGTTGGGTGTGCCCGTGCGTGGATGTATTTGTGTGTGTGCCTGTGTGTGTTGGGGGGAGAGATTGTGTGTGTGTGTGTGTGTGTGTGTGTGTGTGTGTGTGTGTGTGTGTGTGTCTTGGTTAGTGTGGTAGCTGTTAGAATATTGTCATGGGTGCGTGCTTCAGTAACAGATATTCTTGGCTTCATATTTTCACCACAGTCATGTTCTTACGACCCCCTCTTTGCTCAATAAAATCACATAGCTTCAACAGGAATACATTGTTAGACTTGTCCTGGCCATGAGAGGGTTAATGTACCAGAATTAACACTCTCAGTCTCCTGTACTCACGTAAATAAAGCCGCGAGAGTAAATGGTGTACAAAGAAGGGCGATTTTAAGGCTTCCGCTCCCGTCCACTTCTTCCACGATATGCATGATATAAAGAATGGTGAATATAATAACACTTAACTCCCACTCCTTCAGGCGATTTTTCGGGTATTGTGGGGACGACTCAATCAGTGTTATCAGCGTCTATGCTGCATCGTTTCACACTCACTCTCACACCGACGCCCACACCAGCAGACTGAGCCACCCCTGGAACACATACAGTACGATTCTGCCAATAGAGTCTACTTATACAGTATATGGACCACGCGGTAGAGTTCATAGGTAAGTCTTTCCCCAGTGCGTCATCATTACTGTTACTGTTGTTACCATCATCATTATTCTCAGCGTTACCATCACGACCATTATAATCCCTGTGACAATTATCATTACTCCATTACCATCATTATCACCGTTATCAATACTGCCGATGTCTTTCTTATTATTATCATCATCACATCATCATCATCATCAACGCTAGGATAGAGGGACTTCTGTTTTAAACTCTTTCTTTCCGATGACGTATTTATAATTTTTAGCTTTGGTATTTTCAGACGAGTGTATTTGGCTTAGATTTTTGTAACTGAAGGGGTCTGATCAAACCCCTCCAATAACCCCTTCATCGACCCTTTCTTTACCAGACGTCTTCCCTACAGTTGAACAAAATCCTCTGGAGACAAGAAGATAAATAAAAAAGTGGTATCGTGGTGTAAGCTTTAACGAAGTATGTCTCAAAATTTCACAACCTTTTCGATACAACTGTTACTGTAAATCGGAGGAAAATGACAGCTCAGTGGCAGAAACAGAAATGGACGTTTGACAAACCCCCTTTTTTTTTTTTTTAATTAACCCTTTCATGGCCGGGAGAGTTCTAGTGCTCTATTCCAGGTAACGCCAGACGATTTTATTCAGCTGAGAGTGAGTCCTAGGAGCCCGAGAGTGTTAATACTAGTACTGTAAACCCTCTCTTGGTCAGGGTATTATTCTGGTATTATACTGATGATTGTGTTTAGCAGAGAGTGAGTCATGGGAGACAGTGTTAATGTTTATTTAATAGCAAAAATAACGATTAAAAAGGCGATATAAAACGAGACGACTTTCTGTATTTGTTTTAACAGTTTTTTTTCATGGCACACCTCGCGACTGGCATCATCCCATCCTTACTCCCTTTTCCCTTCCCCCTCTTTCCCTTCCCCCTCCCCTCGTCTCCTTCGCTCTTCCTATCTCTCCCTTCTTCCTCCCCTTTTCTCTCTCCCTCTTTCCCTTCCCTCACCCCTCTTCCTTTACCTTTCCCTCTCCCTCGCCCTGCTTCTTCCATCACCGCATCACCTCCATCTCCCTTCCCCTCTCCTCCTTCCCTCTCCCCATATCCATTACTCTCTTTCTCTCTCTCTCTCTCTCTCTCTCTCTCTCTCTCTCTCTCTCTCTCCCTCCCTCCCTTCCCCTCCCCCTCTCTACCCTCCCCTCCACCTCTCCCCTTCCCCTCCCGCACTTCCCCTTCTTCTCTCCACCCTCTCCTCCTCTTTACTTCTGTCTTTCTCCTTCTTAAATATCCACTTCAGTTCTTTCCTATCCTCTCCATATTTTTTCTGTCCTAGTTTTCTCAGTCCGGTGTATTTCCCGTTCCCGTTTTATTTCTTCTGTTTTAACCTATTTCTGTCGCTTTATTTCTCTTTCTTTTAGAGGGAGGAGAGGAGCAAGACTTCATAGATTAAGGGGATATGCGAGGAGGTGAAATATGCGTGACTGTGAACACTGATGAAGGCATGTGAAGTTATTAAAATGGGAAGTGAGTGAATAAGTGCATGCGGCGCTGCTCATAACAGACGGGTATTCCATTTATTTTTTATTTATTTTTGTCATAAGACGATATTCATGTATTTTTATTTATTTATTTATTTATATATTTATTTATAACATTTATCTACATGTTTATTTATATGTGTACTTTATTTTGATTAGTTATTTATATTTTTTATTTACGTGGTGATGGATCGGCTTTACTTAACAGGTTGTACAAAAGTTTGAGCGACGAAATTCCTTTCATACCAGAGGATTTTTTTACATTTTTAATCTTACGAATAATCCCAATTGCTGGGAGGGTCTTTGAAAATTATGTCAGACCTCTCTCCTTAAAAAAAAAAAAAAAAAAAAAAAAATCTGAACTTAATGATAACACAGCTTAATAAAGAAGAAGTCATTATATACTTTCTTTTGTGTGTCTAACCCTGGGCATGACAAGATGCTCCCTTAGGCCCAGTACTCCATCATATCATAAACCTTCACATGTCACCACTTCCGCGCTAGTACCCACTGTCCATATTGATTACGTAGTTGGGCTGTTTCATTCGGGACTGGTGTGATGTCATTAACTGGGGTGAGTTTGTGGAATATACGTGATTCATGTGCATTGTCAGTGAAGTCTGTTTTAACGATATCCGCATCATCCAGCTGCTCTCTGACTCAGCCTTGGATCGAGCTCGCGTTTTTCAGACAACAAACCACTTCCATAACCGCTGATGTGGATGGTTCGCCAGTGGGATGGAGTCAAGAGTTTCGAAGACTGAATGGTGGAGTAAAGCGAGGTGTGACTCATTGTGTGTGTGTGTGTGTGTGTGTGTGTGTGTGTGTGTGTGTGTGTGTGTGTGTGTGTGTGTTCTGATGATGACTGTCTTGCACTGGTTTCTTTATTTGTTCCGTCTCTGAACCACACCAATCCCATTTGTTATAGTAGTGGAAATAGAGTCAGGATGATGATGATGATGATGATGACAGTGGAAGTAATGATGGTGATGATGATGATGATGGTAGTAATGATGATGATTTCTCGTTATCCTTTATCTTTTTCACGTGTCCACTCTTTTTACGTCTTTCTGTTTCCCTCTCCCATTTCTTTCATACTCCCATTACATTTTCTCTCGGTCTTGTAGATGTCTTCCTCCTCCCTCCCATTCCTCTTCCTCCCTCCCTCCCTCCCTCCCTCCCCTCGCTTTTCTTCCCACGCATTCAGTTATTCCCATATCGTACCCTAAATACTCTCCCTGATCTCCCTCCCTCCCACCCTACCATCTAGATAAATTCACCCCCTCCCTCCTTCCATCCTTGATTCTCCCTCCCTCCCTCCCTCCCTCCAGTACTTTCTCTCCCAGTTTCATATGTCTTCCATTCCTTTTCTGCTATTGTAATCCCTGCATATATTTACATTCTCATTCTTATCCTTTCCCGCGGGTTCTTTTCGTCCCTTCCTTTTCTACCTCCCTTACGTCCCCTTCACCTTGGCCTTTCGTTCGGTGCATCAACATTTTGTCCTTCCCTGTTTCTTCCTCTCACTCATATGCCTCACTCTTCCCTCACGCATCTTCATTTCCTTAGTCTTTCCTCTCTCTCCTACTTCCATTTTTTTTTCCTTCCTCCCTCCCTACCTTCTATTCTTCCTTCTGCTTTGGCATCCTCTCAGCTGCTTTCCCTTCCTTCTCTCCACTTCCCCTTTTCTCATTTATCCCCGTCCGTCGTTTTTTTTCAGTCTTCTTCTCTTCAGGCTTTCCCTCTTTTGTGTCCCTTCGTTTCAGCAGTCCTTCTTTACACCCCTCACTCTTCCCTTCCCGTCTTTTCCCTTTTTTCTTCTCCTTTCCCTTTACTCCCCTTCCTTCCCCCTTCTTCCTTCCTCCCTCCCTCTTCCATCCTCCTTCCCTCTTCCATCCTCCTTCCCTCTTCTATCCTCCCTCTTTCCTCATTGCTCCTCATGTCCTCCTTCCTAGCCTACCTTCCTCCTCCCTTGTAGTATACCTGTACCCCAGCCCTTTCATTCCACTCTCCTTCCTCTCTCCTTCTTCCCCTTTTTGCGGTCTCTCATCTTGCCTTCCCGCTCTTTCATTCTGCCATTTACTCAACCCCCCGTTTGCTTTCTCGTTCTTTTTTTTTTCTTTTTTCCTCTTTCCTCCCTTTCTCCTCTCTTTCTCTTCCCTTGTTGCACACTCCTATTCTTCCTCCCTTCCATTCTGACTCCTATTCTGTTCTCTTCCTCTCCCTCCCTTTCCTAGCTGTCTTTCCCCTCCCTTCCGTTTCTCTGTCTATCCCGCCGTTCCTTTGCCCTCCTCCCTTTCCCCACATTTCTCTCTTAATTCTTTCTTCTTTCTTTTCCATTTCTTCAGCATCATGCCCTTTCCTTTGTTATTCCCTCCTCTTGCTCTACTTTCTTCCGTTTGTACCCTCTCTCTCTCTCTCTCTCTCTCTCTCTCTCTCTCTCTCTCTCTCTCTCTCTCTCTCTCTCTCTCACCTTCTTTCCTTTCCCATTTTTCCTTCCTCTCCCTCCATTCCATTACTTCTACCCACTCCTCTCCCTTCCTCCCTCACTTCTCTCCTCCAGCCCTTCCCTCCAGCGGCTTCTTCTTCCTCTTCTCTCCCTCACTTTCCTCCGTCCCTTCCCTCCCACCAGAAGACGGGGCAGGCCTGGAGTCATATATATTGAGGCTTGGGTGGCAAAGACCGTAGAGTTATTTAGGCCAAACCGACCGTGGAGGGGAAACAATTATAGAGTGTAGAGGCTATAAAAACACTGATTATGGTTCGCTGGGCTATAAAAAGTGTAATTGTAGGAGACGGGGCTATAAGAAGAAGTAATTATAGGAGACTTGGCTATAAAAAGAATAAATTGTAGTCACCGGTTGCTATAAAAAGAGAATTATAGAGGTGGTGGCTATGAAAAGTGTAATTATAAACCGCTGGGCTATAAAAAGAATTAATGGTAGGAGACGGTGGCGATAAAAAAAAATGTAATTGTTAGAAGCGGTGGCTATAAAATGGAAATTATAGTAGGTGTTGGCAATAAAACGAATGATTATAGTACGCGAGGTCTATAAAACGAAGTAATTATAGGAGATGGTGGCTATAAAACGAGTTATTACATTATTCCGTGGCTATAGAAAAAAGTAATATAAGAATGTGGTTGCTATAAAAGGAATAATTATAGTATGGTAACAATAAAAATGGAATTGTGGGAGGCATATATTGCACAAAGAAGTAGGTAGACGCTGTAATATAAAAAAAATAGTCCTATGATATTGTGGTTATAAAAAGAAGTTATTTTAGGAAGCAGTGACGAAAAAAAAGTTCAGTGCTTATAGGAGGTTATGGAGAGAGAGAGAGAGAGAGAGAGAGAGAGAGAGAGAGAGAGAGAGAGAGAGAGAGAGAGAAAGAGAGAGAGAGAGAAGCAATTATAGAAGTCTGTGGCTGAAAAAAATATTATTATAGGAGGTAGTACTAAAAGCGACGTAAGAGTTGGAGGTAATGGCAGTGCAAAGAAGGAATTATAGATAATGATAATATAAGAAGGCGAATACAGTACTCAGAGGGTATAAAAGATATTACAGAAGTTTGTGGCAGTAATGTGATTCTGGGATGATTACAGCATGGGGGTCGTTAAAAAAGGGTACAAATGAGTATTATTTTAGTCGTCATTAGCTGGATTATAGGTTTTGACATCATTAACTTGCTAGAAGAACGAGGATATGCTGAGTAATGAGGATAGTGTAATGAGAGTGCTAAGGTGTAATTACCCGGGGAGGAGGGAAAGGGCGTTGAGAGTGGGAAGTATATAAGGGTTATTGTTGAGACCATGAATAGTAGTAAGGAAGACTGTATGGGGGAGTGGGGAAGGGGGAGACCGAGGATGAGGTGGAGGGATGAAGTGGAGGGATAATAGAGAGAGGACAGATGGAGTTGGAGGGAGGGAAGTCAGAGGTAGAGGACAGGGCGACATGGATATGATTTGTTTATTGTCATCCCTTACGAGATTAAGGCATCTAGCGATAGATAAACAAATAGGTAGTAGAAAATAAGGACTCTGCATCAGTACCCACAGGTAATGGTTTTGTAAGTAGTGAGGATAATGACGTAAAGGATATGAAGTAGTGAGGATAATGAAGTAAAGAATATGAAGTAGTAAGGATAATGAAGCAAAGGATATGAAGGTTGAATATATCCTGGCATGTCATAGAGACCATAAGTAATAATTAGCAGGAGTCGTAGGCCATCTGCTTAAAACTTAAACTGTGACTAATTCTTGACCTACCTTTATGAAACGTCAGGTTAATAGATTCGGTTAGCCTGCATCCCACATCACAGAGAGCAGTCAGCAACGATGCATACAGGCCAGGCAAGCACTATATTCGCCACGTAATAAAAAAAAAAAAAAATGAAAAGAAATTGAAGCTTTAAACATACTTTTTTTTTTTTTTTTTTCATTATCCATAGTTGAGCATTTAATAGATAGTGAGAATAATGAAGTTAAGCTTTTAAATTTAGGACATCCCTCGACTAAGCAGCATCGTCTGGAGTTCACCTGAATAAATTATGCAGGAAGGTACTTACCCGTGAAAATGTTAGTTAAGAGTACTAAGGTATAATAACTCGATGGAAGGCGGGAGAGGCGTCGAGAAGGGGAACAGACGTACAAATGTTTTTGAAAGAGGGAGGACTTCAGTGGTAATTAATGACGCAGGGAAGATGGTGTGAATGTAGCTCCTTCAGCAGTTTGTTGTATCCCCAGGTTCATCTGAAACGTGAACCCTGTGAACTGTAGACTGAAGATGCCCTCATTGTTCAGGTCACCATCCTCCTTCCAGGGGATAGGGAGGGAGTTGCGGGGCGTTTGTATAACTGGGCAGTGGAAGCCGCCCAGTTATATCGGTGCCACCATGTAAATGTAACCCTCTCCAGCACCTGTTCCCTCCAGTACCATGACATATTGTATTTTCTATGATAGCTACCACGAATGTCTGATAGAGCAGAAGGCAAAGGCCCCTATTCTCGTCGGTTAAGGAAACTCCCTAACAACTCTTCCTTAGCGATTTATTTTTAGATGTGGCTGGTTAATACCCCTTTGCATGTTATGTACTTAATGTGAGGCGATATGAGAAGAATTTTCATAACACAAAAGTGGAGAGTAAGGTATAATAAGCAAAATAAATCGCTTAGGAAAAGGTGTTAGGGCGCTTCCTTACCCGACAAGAATACCGGCCAAAGTGTACAGCTGAGCAAGGGCCTCGTCATCCTTTTGGGCCTGCACATATTTGAAACATCGAACAACAAAGTGAGAAAACAGAAAACCTTAACTTCCTAAGGTTTAATCTAAAGTAAGATTAAATTATCAAATATTTGTTCATTGTTTGAGTGTGCTGTTTTCGATTCCATGAGTGATTTTTATGAATGTCTGTGTGTGTGTGTGTTTCTGCAAAATAAATGTAGATATGCAAGTTTCCTCATGATAATATTTTTTTTCTGCAGTATGCTTCTCCCAGTGCGATACTTTTGTTATAATGAGATTCACCCACACCCACACACAGCTGAGCTGTACGGGTCCCTCTCCCGAACCCCTGAAGTCAGCTGTCTTATCAGGAAAGTTAATTAAGCAAGGGGGCCTCCAAACAGTATCTGGCACAGGTTCCTTCAGAACTAAGAACTGCTTCCACTAGACAACTTTCTTCAACCCAAGGAAGATTTCTTATAGTTAAGCAGTTCGGAATAGTCACCATTAGGATCATTAGCACAGTGTCTTAGTGTTTATAGACAAGAAGGTAATCTGTGGCTTCTCATAAATTATTTCTGGATCCTTCTTCATCCCATCTCCTGTTTGGGTAGGTGACGTGATGATGATAGTTGTTTCTGTGCTAGAGAACAGTTATAAGGCATAGTGTCTATGAGAAGAGTAATTAGGCTATAGGTTGCTGTATCGGTGAGATAAAAGTTGTGAAAGGAATCAATAATAAAAATGTAATATCCTTTTCAGGTAAGCGGATCTAAGGAGAGTCCCGCCTTTCATCTACAGTTTTGTAAGTAGTTTTTGCTTACTTTACTTTGTGTGTGTGTGTGTGTGTGTGTGTGTGTGTGTGTGTGTGTGTGTGTGTGTGTGTGTGTGTGTGTGTGTGTGTGTGTGTGTGTGTGTGTGTGTGTGTTTTCGAGCGGTGAAAGTTTGGTTGTTCCGAAAGATTTCTTTCATTTAAGGAACTAAATATCCATTTACTGGAAGTTATTTGGGTATAGATTTTTTTTTTGTCTTGTGTTTATCACACAGTGATATGGAATCCCTGCCTAATGTGCATGAATATTAACACTTTTTTGGGCAGGAATCTAATTCTGGATGTTATTTTGGCCTTCCCTCATTCTCTTTTATTTTTCACGTATAGAATTTAAAACTAACTCGATTAACACTGTCGAATTCAGTGGACATACTTAGGTTTCTGTTTTGGCAACCATCATGGGATTTAGTCGAAAGAGGGTAAACACAGGCAGATAAAGGATTCGTCTGTTTGCGTGTTGTCGTCGTGAACATGATGTTTGGTGTGTTGCCCTGGGAAAACAGAATTTTTAACTCAACAATACCTGTGGACTCATGGTACAAGAGAGAGAGAGAGAGAGAGAGAGAGAGGCGCCCGTAAGCACTGACTATAAATTCTTAAGTACTTTCGATAACTAAAAGAACTACAGTATTTGACCGGGTCTGCATTTATAAGCCCTCATACACCTAAAATTGCGTATATGATTGCTCGTTTACACCTTTAGCCTCATTCACACGTATACCAAACACTTCAAAACAAAATTAGAGTGAAAATGAAAGTGCAAAACATAGCCTACAGTAAGCAACATATTCTGAATACATTTAACAGTTCATACGATTTACTTGTATTACAGATTAAGATTCTTTACACTATTTCCCCAGGACTATATATTTATGTGGGTATAGCTGCCATTGACCCTGTACATCCTGTGTTTTCACTTGGGACTGCAGGCTGTTTAAACGACCTTCTGTCAGTTTAAATCTAAGTCTTACCAAGGAAAGTCGTCATTAAGAGACTGTAACATTTCTTCCTTAGCGATTCGGTTTGCATGTTACTCCTTGAAACTGTCTTGTGTAAAATCCATCCTAGACAATTTACCTACCAACAAAGCTCCAGGCCCAGATGGAATTCCGCCAATTGTTTTGAAAAAGTGTTCCCCTGAACTTGCCTCTGTTCTAGCTAAATTATTCAGACTATGCAGACGTACTCCTTTATTCCCAAATTCATGGAAAGAAGCCAATATCCACCCAATTCCGAAGAAAGGAAGTTCCTCTGACCCCTCTGATTACAGACCAATAGCTGTCACATCTTCTCTTGGTAAGGTATTTGAAACTTTAATTAATAAGCACATTGTTAAACATCTTGAATCCAACAACTTAATTAGTGATAAACAGTATGGTTTTCGCCGCGATAAATCCACCATTGACATACTCCATCTCCTAACTCATACCATCCATCATTCAGTTGACCTATGTTTCATGCAGTAGCTCTTGATATCTCTAAAGCTTTCGACAGAGTATGGCACCATTCCCTTCTGTCCAAACTCCCTTGCTGTGGACTAACGTCTTTTGTTCCTTTGATTTCTTCATATCTTAGTGACAGGAAAATAAGAGTAAAAGTAGATGATGTATATTCCAATTTCCACTCAATTAACGCCGGCGTGCCGCAGGGGTCAGTTCTGGCACCAACCCTATTCCTGGTTCATATAAATGATCTCTTATCTGACACCCATAATCCCATCCACTATACTACGCAGATGACTCAACACTATGTAGTTCATTCACACTCAGACACCCATTTACAAAGTTTACTATCTCTACCTCTCAACTCAGTACAGCTATCTCCATAAATGAAGACCTATTGACGATCAGTGAATGGGGACAAAACAACCTTGTCTCTTTTAATGCTAGTAAAACTAAATATATACAATTTACTAATAGACAGATATTGCCAGATTCGTACATTACCTTCAGTGCTACTAATATTCCCATCTCCAAAAGTATTGAAATTCTTGGCGTCTCACTTAACAATGCCCTCAGCTGGACCTCTCATGTTAGATCACTTGCTAAAACCGCCTCAAAGAAACTTGGATTATTGTACAGAGTCCGTAACTTCTTCGCTGATGAGCAGTTAGCTATAATTTATAAGAGTCATGTGCGCTCTCAGCTTGAATATTGCTCACCCTTGTGGAATGGATGTGGAGAGGTTGCATTAAAACAACTAGACAAAATTCAGAACAAAGCTGTTAGAATTATTAACAATCCTGCCATTACAAATAAACTACCTCCGGGGCAAGTAAGAAGGAATGTTGCCTCCCTTCCATTATTTTACAGATATTTTTTTGGCAAATGCTCAGACGAAGTTGCGTCCATGGTGCCACCTCTCCACGCCTTCCCTTGTGCTACTCGGGCATCTGGTAGCGCTCATGGCTGGAATGTCACTCAGCCATATTGCAAAACTTCTGCCTATCAGAATTCTTTCATTCCCCGAACTGCATCTCTCTGGAACTCACTTCCCCAGAGTTGTTTCCCTCCAAATTTCAATCCACAGCTGTTCGAGTCTAACTGTTACAGATATTTTATGAACAGAGGACACCAGTAATCTGGTGTATGGATTTTTTTTTTTTATTCATTTGTTTTTCCTTCCTCCGTTCTGTTTTTTTTTAATTCATTTGTTTTTCCTTCCTCCGTTCTGTTATTAAAAAAAAAAATACATCTTTTTAACACCAACATACCGTGCATTGTCTCCCATGGGTCACTCTCAATTGAATGTAATCGTCTGGTGTTACATTGAACACAATACAGGAGTTGTTCCAGTCATGAGATGGTTATAGTATGGCATGCAAAACAGATCGCTAAGGAGGAGATGTTACGCAATTTCCAAAGCCAACCAAATTACGGCTCATTATCGCTCTCATTAAAGCTCATTGCACCTTTAATGGCGAGCGGACTAACCACCAACCTTGGCTCTGCTTTCGAAACAATGGGATGCTTTCGAGGGCGAGGAGGTCGAGGGGAATTGTTTGACCTTGGCCGAGCGTCATTTGCATGTTGGAGAATGTTTGCTTGGCTTGGCCCGGAATTAGGTTAGCTACGAGGCCTTTCTTCCGCTCTGCAAAAACACTGTTGCAGGGGAATCGCATTGTTGAGGTGTGAGGCGAGTTTTATTTTATGTATAGTAAGATTTGGACTCTCTCTCTCTCTCTCTCTCTCTCTCTCTCTCTCTCTCTCTCTCTCTCTCTCTCTCTCTCTCTCTCTCTCTCTCTCTTCCCAGTTAAACAAACTCATCTGATTTTAGTAGAGCAAAATACCTAAGTGCATCCCTTGAATCGAAATAAATTATAGACAGTTTTCAATCCTTTATCTGACTGCATTTCTATCACGAACAGATTCGAATCTTGTTGGCCTAGTAATATACCAAAGAGCGATCATAGTGGCAAAAAGGTAAATTATTTGTGTTATCAGATATGAAAAAGTGCTTCGCTGTGTTTAGATATTACTTGGCTTGATATCTAAGTGTATTAAATTGGGTCCCATTCTAGGTGGCTCAGGTCATTTCGTAACACCTCTTGACCGGCGATTTGTTCTGCCCATCACCCTTAATCTCCACTTGCAATCTGTTTTGATATTAAATTGGAATGCATAAAATATAAGAGAATGTTAAGGCGTAATATGCAAAACAAATCGCAAAGGAAGTGGTGCTGCAAAGCGTCCTACGCCATCTACAACATGACCCTTTGTCCTGATTCACAAACAAATCTACGATCAGCTCGGAATTCAGATTTTTGTGTACAGGGAGAACAAGAGACGTGGGGAAATTATACAGTCGCCTTGTCTTTCCTGCAGAAATAAAAATGTAAATAAATACATGAATGAATATATATAATTGAATAAAATAAATATATATATAATAAATGAGAGAGAGAGAGAGAGAGAGAGAGAGAGAGAGAGAGAGAGAGAGAGGTTCACTCTTTGTGTGTTGGTTGGTAAAATGAGCAACTCAGGCAACACCTAGGAGAGATCCAGATAACTGTGATAACCTTGACGATTCCGTGGTCTAGTATCTCAGGACTCCTAGGATAGGGAAGAAGCCCGCCACGGACTCAAACGCCTAAGTGAAGAAGATGAGCACAGCGGCAAACACTCCCCTGGCGTCTGTCCATTTACCTACCTCCCTACCTTCTAAGATTGTTGTTGTTGTTGTTGTTGTTGTTGCATTCCCAGGCTCACCTAGACATGAACCCAGTGGACCGCAGGACACCTGCCACTTCAGCCGTGCGCTGGGAGAGGTTGTTGGTGTTAGAGTGAAGACTGGTGTGTGCTGTGATAGTGGGGTATGAGGTGAGTAAGTGTGCTGTGCTGTGAACGTAATGGTATATGTGTGAATTGTAATTTGTATCGGTACGGAAGCATTGAAGCGGGGTGGCCACATCTCAGGCTTGGGTAGTTTCCGAGGAGTGGATGTCTGGTGGTGATTTATGAAGTTTGCTATTTCTTCGGAGTTTCTGAATGCTTGTGGCAACTGCGTACTCAGGGTGAAAGGATTAAGCTGTTTCCTCTGTTTTCCCAGCCACCCATTAATCCCAACAGACCCATAATTTTCTTTTACTATCATCAGACTACTTCATTTCGCATAGGAAAGACTTTTTCGTTCTGGAGGCTTTAGATAATGCCATCATTATCCTCATCACTACGTGAGGTACTTCCAGAATCAAATGTGATCGTGTCACGAAAACTCGAATATTATATATATATATATATATATATATATATATATATATATATATATGTGTGTGTGTGTGTGTGTGTGTGTGTGTATACATTATATAAATTACGCTTGTGCGCATGCGGTGTGTGTGTGTGTGTGTATACATTATATAAATTACGCTTGTGCGCATGCGGTGTGTGTGTGTGTGTGTATACATTATATAAATTACGCTTGTGCGCATGCGGTGTGTGTGTGTGTGTGTGTGTGTGTGTGACATTCAACAGTGCACATTGAACATACGAAGCACTGTACTAGAAATCTTTTACTCTTTTGGGCCCGGATTCATGAACACGTTTGCGATCTATGTCCTGTCGATTTTTTTTTTTTTTTTTTTTTTCGTGAAAGACAGTAGAGTGCAGTACCTCACTACACATTTTTTCTTAAAGAAAAACAAAAATAAAAGCAGAGGGGAACTCTCACGAGCAACTCATTACTTTTGCAGGAAAAAACAAGTATAGAAGAGTGCATGTTTCCGATGTCTCGTGTTCTTCCTGGACGTAAAAATCCGAGTTACGAGAGTGAGTTAACTGTAAGTTCGTTTGTGAATTCAGGCCCATGGCACAGAATAGAGACTGCGTTGATGCACGGATTGCTCTGTGTTCTGACTCAACACTTTCATTGGGTCGATTCAGCTCTTCCCTTTCTATAATGTTTTTGATAAGCATCTATAACTGATTGTTTTTTATTGTATTTGCATCAACTTGTAACTCTGCTTACCCTAAGTTGACGTAGCTAGCAGGGTAATGTATATTCTTCATACATATATATTTTACATGAAAAAACTAGAATGTGTTGAACAGCATCCGTGCATTCTTCATAGATTACAAAATGTATTGCTCTTTCTAAAATTACTTATTTGTTTAATTATTTGCTGATTTATTGTCACGATCATTCTACCTCGCTGAGCTTCACTGGAAAAAATAAGTATATTATAATCATCATCCCGACCTCATTTTATTTTTTTTTCCCCTCCAGCTCACGAATACTGGCAGGAATAATCAAAAGCACAAACTATTGACAGATGCCCAATGCCGTTACCCAATACAATAATTCATCCCCTCTAAATACTTCCGGCTGGTAATAACGAGTGCTTCACTTGACGGACACATGCACCCATTAGGCTCGGGACTGGCCAATTACCGGCACTTTATGGTCCGGGGGGCATCATTAAGGTCGGGCCCTCTGATTGGCTGGGTGTGTGGGGCGGCCGAGGGTTCTTTACTTTGATCCCTCTAGGTTCGAGACCCGACCATGTTGTCTCGGGGAAATGAACCGGGTGTAAAGACTCTTTTACGCTTTTTCTTTTCCTTTTCATTCATTTACTCTTTCTTTTCTTCTTTCTTTTCTTTCATTCTTTCTATTCTTATTTTGTGTTTCTTTTACTTTTTTTTTTTTTTTTCTAGTGTGTCGTTGGAAGGGTATCTGTCTGTCAGCCCTAATTTCATTTCTTGCTGCCTGTGTGTTTTTCCTTGTTTTCTTTGTCTATTTGTGTGCCTTCGTTTTAGACTCAGTTTTTAAATTTTATTCTTGTTACTTCTGAAAAATAAAAAATATTCAGCTTTGGGAAGCTTTACGAATCGCAGGCGTTACATTTCCTATTCATTGGCCTCCTTCATCAATACAGGTCTCTCCTAAACTGAAAAAATTGACTGATACATGAAAAATAAAGAAAAAATTGTTACTGGATTGAAGGAGTTATTTGTGTGTTTGCTTCCATTTATTTTTTGTTTCAGTGTCTGTGTATGTTTGCCTTTGATTTATTTGTCTGTTTGTCTTCGTTATCTTTCTATTTTTTCAGTTTACCCTCACTTTCTCCATTTGTTTCCTGCCATTTTCTTTGTGTTTTTGCTCTCTCTCTCTCTCTCTCTCTCTCTCTCTCTCTCTCTCTCTCTCTCTCTCTCTCTCTCTCTCTCTCTCTCTCTGCCATTGTTTTCTTTGTCTTTTCCCTCGGCTTCTCTCGTTTCTTTGCTATCGTTCCCTTTCAGTGTATTTGTTCGAATTTCGTTTTATATTCTTCGTTCACTGTATCGTTTTTATTCTCTCTCTCTCTCTCTCTCTTTTCTATTTACTTTATTCAGGTACGTTTTGCCTATTCACTTTGACTTCTTCCTGTTTCGGTTGCATTTGTTTATTTACATCCTTGCTTAATTACATTCGTTTGTGCATTTGCTCATTTCCTCGCCTTATTTAATTTTGTTTATTCATTTTTGAAGTTGTCTTAATGTACTTTTTCATTTAATTTTTTTTCATGTCTGTCTTCTCTTCCCTTTAGTTTGTAAATTTTGTTAACGCTGTGTGTTATTTGTTCTTGTTCGTTTAGTTATTCTTCCTGTGAGTTTTCCTCCTACCGTTTCTATTAACTGCTTCTCTCTTTTGGTGTGTGTGTGTGTATGGGTGTGGGTGTGGGTGTGATTGTGGGTGTGTGTGTGTGGGTGTGGGTGTGGGTGTGGGTGTGACTCAGAGAGACTTTTTTACTAAGCACGCTTTACATTAAAACTCCTAATCTCATAATACAATCGCTCCCGACCGTCTGTCTGTATCTCGAACCAAGCATTCTCTTTCGTCCTAAACTGTCTGTCTACCTCCTAAACACATCCATCTCCCTAACAAGGCTCATCTGTCACTACCCATTGCCCTTTTACGTACCCCAGTGCCTGACGCATCACGAGACAAACGCCGACTCTCTTCGTTAATATCCATCCCTTTGATCTTAATGGCCCCATGCGTTGGTTTGCTGGCCGCTATGCGATTATTCACTTACCTCGCCCGTCCCTACCCCATTACTCGAGATAATTAGGGGAGATGGGTTATAATGAGCAATCATTGAGGGTCATTAGCGTTGTATGATGAGGCGGATTACATTGTGAAAATATTATACGATGGAGAAACTGAATGAGCTGGCCGTGCTGGAAATTATGTTGCATAGAAAGCAGGTAAACACATCCTTCGACTGTGTTATTTTATTTCACAGTGCCGCAGTAATAGTAGTAGTTGCAACCCCAGGCTCATCTAAATGGGACCCGGTGGACTGCTGGCTTAAGCTGTCCTTTCGCAGTCCATCCTTCTCCATTGGGGGAATAGTGAGGGAGCTGAGGGACGTTTGCATTGTCATATAGACTTTGTAACTCCTTTGTGGTTACTTTGTAGTTATTTGTAGTGGAGTTATATATATAATAGACTTGTGGACGAGCGGTTGTTATACTTGAGTAGCTTCGTGAGTAGCTAATCTTCTTTCCCATTTGTCATGTAGTGACAGGAGAGGTAAAGAATAGTATGGGACTATTTTTGTCTTGGAAATATTAACAATCAGAGCGAAGTATGAAGTACAGTAGAGTCCCGCTAGCTATCTCTCTGTCTCGCTCTCTCTGTCTCTCTCTCAAGTTGCTAAGCCCTTCTCCCTGCGACCTGTCTGTTCTATGGCTAGCTTCTTTCTGCCCTTTCTTTCCTAAATTCTGGTGAAACAGGAGACGCATCACGTGTGTTCCTTTGAGTGGAAAGTTCTAGAAGCCTGTGTGTGAGTATGTGTGTATGTGTGTGTATGGTCACTAGGCGCTGTCGTGTGCCTATAAAGCATTCCTTGAGTTAAGAGTGTGTAAGCATGTTTAGCATTGCTCGATTCTCGTAGACACAATACCTTCTTATCATCTGACTCCCTGCTTCTATCTGTCTCTCTATCTATCTATCTATTATGATTTGTAATTATAATATGGAGTCCTAACATATTGCTCGGTCACGCGAAAATGGCGTACCTTCGACAGTTAATAGTCATAACATATTAATACATATTATATACACATTATAATGAACTTATAAGCTAATTAAGTGAAATACATAATATTGTAAGAGTAACATAATTGTATGAATATTGTATACATATAATATTCATAGTAAATAGTGATTATTCAGTAATATTACATTTTAAACAAGTTGTATACATTTTGTGAGATGTGTATGTATAACAGACATACGCATATAATTGTGCAATGGTAATACTGCTAGGTTATACATTACATAGAGTTATCACTTTAGTAATGTCTAATATTTCACCTAATTTGTATGATGATACTGGTAATACAGAATTGTGCTATAGTTGTATGACTTGTAATATTGTACTAACATTGTGGTAATACATAATTGTAACATTTTATGAATTTTTACAAAATATTGTGTTAATGCATAATTGTGTTGGCCTTATAATTGTAGTTACATTTTGTTAATGCAACTGTTACATAAGTGTCTTGGCCTTATAATTGTAGTTAAAGTTACATAAAAGTTACATCTTGTTAATGCAACTGTTAATTGGCAAAGTGTAACATAATGCAATCGTTTGTCGTTACATAATTGTTACACATCGTTTGTAGTTACATAATTGTAGTTAAAGTTACATAAAAGTTACATCTTGTTAATGCAACTGTTACATAAATGGTACATATTGTTTGTAGTTACATAATTGTAGCAAGTGTAACATAATGCAATCGTTTGTCGTTACATAATTGTTACATATCGTTTGTAGCTACATAATTGTAGCAAGTGTAACATAATGCAATCGTTTGTCGTTACATAATTGTTCATAATGCAATCGTTTGTCGTTACATAATTGTTCATAATGCAATCGTTTGTCGTTACATAATTATAATATGGAGTTACATAATTGTTATAATTGCAGTCCTAACATATGCTGCGGTCGATGATATGATGTGCCATGCCACTAGCTTGTGGAGACAACCGTTTGCTTTTTTGTTTGTAGTTTATGTGGTATTTTGGCATTTGTAGTAACACTTACACTTATTTTCATTTGTTTGTTATGTGATCTTACTCTATTTCTCTCTTTTTTCTGTCTTACTTTTTCTGTTTTTTCTTTTTTTTTTTGTATGTATTGATTTTCTATAGTTTGTTTTTCTTCGCTTGTGTACGCTTTTTCTATGTTGTTCATGGTTGCATAATTACTGGCTAATTTCCTTGGGATACTTTTTTAAAGTTTAGTGTATATTGCACAGGTATTACTGAAAATGATATAATATAGTCCCATATTTTGTTATTTTATATATATATATATATATATATATATATATATATATATATATATATATATATATATATATATATATATACACACTATATACAGTATTAACTATATACACTGACTTGTTGTTCACTTGTACCTATCGTGGGTAATATGTGTGTCAGCACTGTGTGGAAATCATTGTCTTCACGATTGTGTTGAAGATGTTCACTCTTGCTAACGTCATTTGTGTTGGCCATTTTTTTTTTCTGGTTTTCCTTGTAACTTAATTTATCTGTTTCCACTAGGTAGCTTTAATTAATAAATGTTAAATACAGTTCTTTTAATCGCTCACTGAGTGACTGTGATGGTATATTTTCTTTATTACTTTGTAGATGTAATAATGTATAGTTGTATGTATGAAACACGTATTTTATGTAGGTATAAATGGTAACACTCGTTGGTAGTAAATAAATGTTATAATAAATGAATGAATATATACAGTGTAGAATATTTATTGTTGGTGATTATTTAGTGTTTGAGTTATGCAGATATCTGAAGTAAGTATGTGTATTTAAGCTGTAACTATACAGCACGTTTTATATGTTTGTGCAGAAGCTTATTGTCTATCACTGTGTATTGTATAAATGAAGTAACTATGTAACTCACTAATTTTTACCGTGGTGGGAATGGTGTGAGTGGTGGTGCAGGTGGTGTGTTGACTGACGTGGCGTCTTTTCAGCAAGCACGCATGATGACGTCGACTTCCCACACTGGTAGCTGTGGTGAGTAAATGAGTAGCGATGAGTAACTTGAGTGAAGGTGAGTGAGTAAGATGAGTTTTGAATATGGACATGGTATTTGCTTCGTCGTCTTGACCTCTTGACTTCTGCGTCAGCGTCGGGAGTTGGGTGGATGTAGCAGAGAGAGGAGGGTGAGGTCTGGTGGTTATGAGTCGTGTCTCACTCTTCGTTTGTTTGTTCCGTTTTTCTTTGTCGATGTTTTCTCGGTCCTTTTCTCTTGTGATTTACTCGTTGTGGGATGAAGATTGCCGCTACTTGTAGGTGCGTGTAGAAGATTATACAGACGACTCGTAGAGTTGTTACTTGTAGTTGATTGTAGATGGTTGTAGTTCGTTGGTTCGTCGTAGAAATTTGCAAGATTGTTTATATCAATATATTGTTAAACTACTTGCAAGACGTCGTGTGATCACTTCTACATCAGCGTGATGATCGTGGAGACGGAGGGGGGGTTAGAGAGAACAGTGAGGAGCTATTTGTGAGTTGTTGGTTGTGAGAGGTATTCTTGTTTTCAATCTTGATATTTTGTAGGAATTCAATGTTGATTCGTAGACGAGGCTCGTATCCCACCATTGCCACCAAATGTCATGTAGACTTTGTAACTCCTTTGTGGTTACTTTGTAGTTATTTGTAGTGGAGTTATATATATATTAGACTTGTGGACGAGCGGTTGTTATACTTGAGTAGCTTCGTGAGTAGCTAATCTTCTTTCCCATTTGTCATGTAGTGACAGGAGAGGTAAAGAATAGTATGGGACTATTTTTATTTGTCTTCGAAATATTAACAATCAGAGCGAAGTATGAAGTAGAGTCCCGCTAGCTATCTCTCTGTCTCGCTCTCTCTGTGTCTCTCTCAAGTTGCTAAGCCCTTCTCCCTGCGACCTGTCTGTTCTATGGCTAGCTTCTTTCTGCCCTCTCTTTCCTATATTCTGGTGAAACAGGAGACGTTTCACGTGTGTTCCTTGTGAGTGGAAAGTTCTAGAAGCCTGTGTGTGAGTATGTGTGTATGTGTGTGTATGGTCACTAGGCGCTGTCGTATGCCTATAAAGCATTCCTTGAGTTAAGAGTGTGTAAGCATGTTTAGCATTGCTCGATTCTCGTAGACACAATACCTTCTCATCATCTGACTCCCTGCTTCTATCTGTCTCTCTATCTATCTAGCTATTATGATTTGTAATTATAATATGGAGTCCTAACAGCATAACCAGGAAGACGAGCCGCAAGTTATAATTTTGCCACTACGTGAAGGCACCCCACTCCAACACCGAGCAGAGCACAAATGAAAGTATTAATCCCTCATACCGTTATGAAAAATGTGTTTATTTAGATAGCGAGGATCCAAGTTGGGCCGAAACTGTTGTAGCCTATCTGCCGAATAAAAAGCTTCAGTGTGGTTATAATTCTTCATTCGGACTTGGACTGTACTTTAGGTGCAAAAAAGGCTTCGTAGCGCCCCTTCCTTAGCGACTTATTTTGCATATTACCCTTTAACATGCTCTTGTAGGCTGTTTTATGTAGTTTTGATGTCGACATGCCTTGCTTCAGTAACATACAGAAGGATACTGAGCTGCAGTATGTAAAATAAATCGCCTAGGAAGAGGTGTTAGGAAATCCCCAAAGCTACTTACATTACGACCCTGGGATTTTGTAACTGCAATACGGTAATTATTTGTTTTTTATTCGTTTATTTTTCTTATATTCATTTATTGTATTTTATTGTGATCATTTTTATTATGCTCATTTGTTTTAATTTGTTCATTTTTTGAAGTATTTTCATTTATTTTATTATGTTCATTTATTTTATTTATCATTATATTCTGATTACTTTTTTTTTTTACTCTAACTTGGCCAAAAATTGCAATCTCTCCATCGTGAATGCTCAGTTATAACAACAGATTAACACTACAATAGGATTCTGGTCACGAAGAAGTGCTATGGAAAGTGTGTGGAGGTGTGGCATTGTCTTCTGCCACTGAGCTGACGAAATGAGCTGGAGAAGGACGAAAATCAGAACCATGTTAATGTGAAAAGACTATACCAGATGACCTCATTTAGTGCTGGTAGGATCACGTTACCCCTTCAGCACAAGGAGGCCATTTGTGTTCCATTATTCTTGTTACCAGACTATTTTTATCGCCCACCTTACGAGGCGGAGCGACAATGTTTTTGCCTTCCTCTTTGTTTTTATGTGTGTGTGTGTGTGTGTGTGTGTGTGTGTGTGTGTGTGTGTGTGTGTGTGTGTGTGTATCTGTTCCCATTATATCTCACGAACGGCTTAAGCTATCAGCATGAAACAATCAGGGTATCAAGATATGGCTAAAGTCTTGGCCAAGCTCGAAAATGGGCACTAGGGGTCAACGTCATGGTCACCAAAATGGCTGCCAAAGGTCAAGTAGTTTTTATCGCCCGCCTTTAGCACCATTATATCTCATGAACGGTTTGAGCTATCAGCATGAAACCTTCAGGGTATCAAGAGATGGCAAAATGTTGGACTTGGCCAACAGTATATTCTGGCGGGCGATTAGCATTCGGCTCCCTAATGCCTTTCTTTCATTTTTTTCTGTTTTGACCGTCCCAGTAGTGAAGCAGTTTATGAAAGCTGAAGTTAGTTTCTCCAGTTCCAGCCGTCTTACCTGTACTCTAGAAAATTGTCCAGAAATAAGAAGAATAATGTGAATAAGACGTCATGGTTCTGGAGGGGCTAAACTGAAGGGGTTATAGCTCGAAACACCACCATTCGGACGGGGAGAGAGAGAGAGAGAGAGAGAGAGAGACGTAAACAGCCCAGCAGATGATCAGACACGCGAACAGACAGATATTGTTGTTGGTTTTCTTAGTGCATAAAAAAGTGACGTAAATCTCTGTATAATGGGGCCCGGATGAGGAAGACTGCTAGATCAGGGTTGTGTATCAGCGCTCAGTCGGCTGGAGGAGAAAGACGAGAGGGAGGGGGGAGGGGATATGGACGAGGAGAGGGAGGGGGGGAAACGGTAAAGAAGGGCGGGAAAGAAAGAAAGAAAGGCAGGGATTTGAAGGAGGAAGGTGGAGAGAATGAAATGGAAAGGGAAGGGTAGGGAAGAACAGGGAAGTGAAGGGAATGAAGGGAAAGAAGAAAGGCGGTGGAATTGAGAAAGCGGGAGAGAAGAAATAGTTAAGGGAGGAAAGGGAGTGAAGGTCTGGGAGGAGGAAGGGGAAGAAGGGAAGAAAAAGAAAGGCAGGGAGGGTGAAAAGAGCAAGCGGAGGAAGGATAGAGTGAGAGACAGGCAGAGAAGCTGTGAGGAAAGTAGAGAGGAAGAGAACAAGAGAGAAAAGGAGGAAGGAGAAAGGCAGGGTAAATGAGTGGAAAGAAGGACGGGGACGAGCAAAAAAGAGAAGAGGAGGTAGGGGTGGGGGGAGATGAGAAGGGGGGAGGGACAGAGGGCAGGGAGGGAGGGAGGGAATTGGTGAGGAAGAAAGAGAGGTAGAAAGGAGAGAGAAAGACAGGGTGGTTGGGAGGGAGGAGATGGGCGGCGCAAGGAAAGTAGAAAAGAGAGAGACAGGATGGGGGGGGGCGTCGAGGAAGGAGGAAGAGAAGCAACAAGGAAGGAAGGGAAGGAGGCGGGGAGAATATTTATGGTAGACTTCCGGGAGTGGAAAGAATCTGAGCTTCTTATGGAAATTAGGCTATAAAAGAGGAGCCCATTGGGATCTTTTGTATTAATTATTCTTTATTCTCAATTTTATAGCGCCTTTATAGTAATGTTATAGCACTACATTATATATATTGCTTTTATACTAGCACTACTACTACTGCTACTACTACTACTAAGTTTTTTTTTATCGAGGCGAAGAGGCACTTGACAGATTGGTGATTATTGGCTGAATGCAACATCACTTCATAATCTAGCATTATTAACTTGCAACAAATATCTGAGGGGGAAAGTTGAGTTAATAAATATTTTTTGGACATGTTGCATTCAGCCAATCATCATCAACCTGTCAAGTGCATCTTCGCCTCAGTTAAAAAAAAAAATGGAGTATAATCATCATCATCATCATCATCCGGACCTCTTTTCGCACCCTAGGGCAGGGGGAGGAGTAGCAACGTCCATAATAATCACAATAATAATAATAATAATGATGATGATGCTGTAACTAGAAAATCAAGTGCAGGTGAGAGGGGCATCAGTGCATGACACCTGAACTTTACTGATAACAAATCTGGTAGGTGGTGGCGACCATCATCCACTCAGTTGATGATGTGCTACCTACCTCTTCCTTAGCCTTTATCATTCTTTTTCTGTGTCTGTCCTCCTCTCTTCCTATTTCTCCCATCTTTCCTGTCACTTCTTATTGCTTTTCTTTCCTTCACAGGTGGCTTTACATTGAGTGACAAGCCAAATGGATTCATGTAAGCCAAGAAACCATTTACAACGCTGGGTGGTTACCATATAACCAACCCATACGTGCTCCCTACATGTCAACAAGTGGGTTGGTAGAGGGTTAGTGCCCCTCCCTGTAAAATAGGTAACTCAAAGTCAAGTGGCCACCCCTTACGGAATTATGGCGTCTGGCAAGAGATAGATAGATAGATATTCCACCTCCCTGCCCTCCTTCACGCACACTGCCCTCCATTCCCCCACACTTCCTTCCCTCGTTAACTTTGCCCCCTCCCCTTTCTCAACGCTTCACTCTTTCCTCAATTTCCTCACGCTCCACGCTCTCCCATACTACTCTCTGCCATTCATTCTCTCAAATTCTTCGCTGCCGATCACTCCCTCACACTGTCCTCCCCTTTTCCACTTTTACATTCACTTTTCACCCCGTCGTCATTTCCATCATGATTAGCCATCGCCTTTGCCCTCTCCTCTCTCCCGGCCCGCATTTACCGTCTTCTCCTTTGCACACACACACACACACACACACACACACACACACACACACACACACACACACACACACACACACACACACACACACACACACACACACACACACACACACACACACACACACACACACACACACACACACACACACACACACACACACACACACACACACACAGTTCCCCCTCCCCATCAGTCACTCTTTGTTTTGTCTTCTCCCCTTTCAGATTCTCTTCACACATCACCCTTCTGTCACACACAGTCCTCGCTCTGTGTTCACACACACACACACATACACACACACACACACACACACACACACACACACACACACACACACACACACACACACACACACACACACACACACACACACACACACACCTGTTATCTTTCATTCCCTCTCCCGCAGTCACTCTTCATCTCTCCCTTTCCCTCCCCTCTTATCATTTCCTTTCTCTCCCCTAACTACTGTCCCTCTCCCTCCCTTCTCTGTTCTCCCTCACCCTCCCTTCTCTACTTTTCCTCTTCCTCCCATCCTATCTTTCTCTTTCCCTTCTTCATGATTTCCCCACAGTTTCTTTGCCTTCTCATACAGTATTTTCATCTTTAGCTTCCACTTACGACCCCTCCCTCATACACAGCATTCGCTTCACCTCTGCCTTCCTTCACACACCCTGTTTAAGGTCCGTCCGTCCAGTTAAGCGTATTTGAGTGTCAGACATTTTCAACATATGGACAATCATAAGCTCTAGTGTTCGTAATTAAATAATGTAGTGTGTGTGTGTGTTTGTGTGTGTGTGTGTGAGAGAGAGAGAGAGAGAGAGAGAGAGGAAGGACATATACATACTGATACATGTTTTGCGTTCAGCGCCGCTCCCCAAGAATCCGCTCTCTGAAAATCCTTAACACTGGAGCCGAGTCAGAGAACTGGAGTTTTTCTCACCACCAAATTAGATACTTGTATAACAGATGACACAGAGGCTGATGATTAATATACGAGCATGATCGCGTTATGACCCGTAGTTTTAGAGGGTCTTCGAAATGCTAACTATTCATTACTAGAGTCTAGACACAGATGCAACCAACGACACGTAGGATCATATACTGAGGCTACCACAGTAGTAATAGTTGCAGCTTCAGGCTCATCTCATGATCTCAACGTGAACCCAGTGGACTGCAGGCCGAAGTTGCCCTTCTTCACTCCACGATCCTTCTTCTGGGGAATAAGGAAGGGATTGCTGGATATTTGTATAACCGAGCAGCTGCGCCGCCCTGTCATTCCGGTGCTACCACGTGAAGGCGTCCCTTTCCGGCACTGAGGTTGCAGTAAACCATCGTCTAGTGATGAACAGGACTGTTACTGCCTTAGGACTGTGCTGTGAAAATTGAGAGGTAGGCTACTATTTTTTTTTTTTTTACGATAAATCCTGAGCCATCTGTTGATGATAGGACAAGTAAGACCTTATTTTATCTTTGCTGACTACACTCTGCAAAGTGGGATTAAGGCTGATCACCTCTAAAAGTAACAGGTGTTCCATTGCTGACCACAGTGTGTAATCGATGACGGAGGATCACATCTAACAATCACAAGTGTTCCATAGGTGACCGCCAGTGAATTTCATTGACCGACTTCCCTGCGAAAGTAATTACGAAGTAGTTTATCCCCTCGACAAAAGGCTTGAAGTTCCCTTTAAATCGGCTCAGTTGCATCAATAGGTCAGTGAACTATGGCAAGCCCCTCTGAGACAGGAGCTCATCCCCGCTGATTATGTGACACAGATTTCCCGTTAACGCATAGGGCCAGTGAGTGAGAGCGGTGGAGGTGGTGTAATATTAAAGCTGCGTGTTCCCTGCAGGCTGAAAATTTTGCCTGACCTACGCGGACACCAGTCGTCAGAATCAGGTAGTGTAATATGCCATTTTTAGTTTTCCTGCCTCCAGACGATTTTATTCATCTAGGGAAATAGTTTTTATAGCGAATCGGTCAGTGAAATTCAGTCCAAAGCCTCAGCTAAATAAAAATCATCTTTAGGTAACAAGAACAAACTAACGAATACGTCATGGGTTGAGCGAGACTGGTAATGTGATAGTTACAGGTATGGGGATATCGGACAGGATGAATCAGGTGGTGTTGGTGTGAAAATTAAAGCTGTGTGTGCCCTGCGTGTTGAAGTGTTGGTTTTGGATGCAGGGACACCAGAGTCAGGTGATGTATTCTTTTATATATATATATATATATATATATATATATATATATATATATATATATATATATATATATATATATATATATATATATATATATATATTACTACTCCCAGACTATTGTTTTAAGTTTCAGGGGTGACGTTTTATAGCCGAGGGGTCAGTGAAAAGAATCCCCCCCTCCCATTAGAAAGTCCCTTCTTAAGCTGAATAAAATTATCTTGATGCAACAAAAATTAAGTGAGGAAATGTCGTGCCATAAAGGAGTTAATTATCTGACACAGCCTTCCATTAATGACATAGGGTAAGTGAGATGAAACTTGTGTCATATTAAAGTTTTGTGTCATGTCCCCTTCACAAGTCGCAAGCATTCTCTGTCAGATTAATCTGTGCAACCCGATAACGTACAGTTCTGACGAAATATTACTTTCCGATTATTTTTTATTAATTCTGGAATATTTACCTGATATTCTGTAGAGTCTGTTGGGCTTCGAAGGTCACGCAGGGTTTCAAAAGTGACTGATCGCCGTCTTCCTGTTTGTCGTTACAAAGTGGATCATTATTTATGTCCACAACTGTATTTTTTTTTTTTATCCATCCTATTTTCAGACAAGTATATTCAGCTCAGGAGAGACTGCCGGAAGTGGAGGCCTGGTTTTTTTTAAGCTGACCCCTTCACAGCAAAAGATATCTCCGAACAAAATCGTCCGAAGGTTGCAGGAATAAACCCTCAGAAATCAAGGTTTGTTATTTGTGTCGATATCATTCCTCTATATTCATGAATGAGCCTAGTGCTGGATGTGTGTTTTATGTATTTTATGGCTTATTAGGAGTCAGTGTCATTTTGCTCGTAGACCTAAGTATTGATAATATTCGTGCATTTTATCTTCAGTTTGGAATATGTACTGTATTGGGAGCTGTTGTAGAGACATTCTTCCTTTCCCCGTCCCAATCGCTCCCACGCACACTCATGAAAACACACACACATATTCTCTCTCTCTCTCTCTCTCTCTCTCTCTCTCTCTCTCTCTCTGATCCATCCTTAACTTCTTCTCCCTCGATACGTCATTTGCCACTTTCCTGACGAGACCAGGGACAGTTTTCCCTCCTCAACTCGATCAAGAGGCCCTTCCATCTTTTTCCTCTTTCTCCAACTTCCACACTCTTCCTCCACCTTTATCAGCTATCCCTCTTACTTCCCACACTATCCTTCTGTCATTTTCTCCACTCCGCCGACCTCCCACATTTCCCATCCATCCATTCCTTCACTCCTCAGATCTCCCACACTTCGTCTCCATCCGTTCCTCCATCCCTCCCACGCTTCTCCATCTTTTCCTCCATCCCCTTACCTCCTCCTACACTCCATCTCCATCTTTCTTGTTCCGCCATCCCTCCATACTCTTCCTTCGTCATATTTTATCTGTCCATATTCCACTTCCCACATTCACCCACAATTATTTTCATCCATCTCCTCCACATCCTTTAACTCCCTCCATCTTTATTTCTCCATCCTTCCACCTCTCCCTCTCCCTCTCGTTTTTTTTTTTTTTTATGCCATCCTTCACCTCCACCTTCCTAATTTTTTACTCATTTTCTCTGTCTCTCACACCCCGTCCATCATTTTCCTCCATCCCTTACCATCCTGCAATCATCTGCCCCCCTGACCCCCGGCTCATTTCGGCTCCCCTTCCCCCTCCATTCTCCCCTCCCTAATCCGCCTGTGTCACGTTTTATATCCTTTTGATAGGTCGCTAAACGTGACCAATGTGTGTGTGTGTGTGTGTGTGTGTGTGTGTGTGTGTGTGTGTGTGTGTGTGTGTGTGTGTGTGTGTGTGTGTGTGTGTGTGTGTGTGTGTTTATGCGCATGCCATCAGAAGATAAGGGAGTGACAACCAATACATTCATTTCTTCGTAAGAGAGAATAGAAATCCTGGGTAGTCAGCATCACGGAAACTCGACACACTGATCCCTCAACGTATAAGAGTCAGAAAATTGTGGTATCTAGAAGAAATTGACACACGCAGGCTCCTGTGACTCACTTTCAACTGAATAAAATCTTGTGGCTTCAGCTGGACCGAAATACTGTAGTTGTAGCGACCATGCCAATGTTGATAATGTCCCAGAGCTGACCACTTATATTTCCAGCAATGGAGATTATTAGTTAGATTTTGCGGTACTGAACTGAACCTTTATGGGATAAACTGGATGGCATTCTAGAAATATGTGAGGTCAGTAGCTATTAGAACTGAAATAGAAATCGATCATTTGTCTTTTAAAGAGAATTATGTATAATGAGACATCAGTGGACATCGATAAGCATCCTTTTGGCTTTACACACACACACTCACACACACACACACACACACACACACACACACACACACACACACACACACACACACACACACACACACACACACAGTTGCTGTTAACCACTGGGATCCTTTTTAAGGTAAATAACATCGTCTGAGGGTAAAAAGAACCAGACAGCACTCAGCGCATGCCTTCTCCAATGTCACTGCCATTAAAAGGGATCTGGATCCAGATCCGTGGAGATGAGTGGAATACATAGGATCCGGACCCGGATCCGTCCCCAAATTTTAGCAATTCTATCTTGGTCCATGGCCCACCCATCCACAAAATTTCAATGAAATTCATTGAGAATCTTTGGAGTCATTGTGCGCGATACTCCGGATCCGGATCCGGATCAGCCCCAAAATTTAATTATTTCTTTCTTGGCCCATGGCCGACCCTTCCACAAATTTCATTGAAATTCATTGAGAACTTTTGGAGATACCCTGTGGACAAACAAAAAGATAAAACTGCCATAGGCAGAGCTCTTGCCAGATGGATCCTATTGTTTCTGCGTAGCTTTCACCGGCGTTTGGTCAATAGAGCATTTGGTGGATGGTTCCGATTGTGTTTTCTTAGTTTTCACCGGCGTGTGGTCAGTAGAGCGCTTGCCAGATAGATCCGATCGTCTGCTTAGTTTTCACCGGCGTGTAGGCAGTCATTTGGCGAAATTTTTCGCGATTCATTGTGAAGCACAGGATGAGTTCAGGAAGTTAAGAATTGCATTCCCATGTGTGCCAGATGCTTTTCTTCAATTTGGTAAGAAAAAAAAATCGATTTTCGAAATGTGAAAAAATGGTGCCTGGGCTGGCCACTGGGTCCCGACGATTTCCGGACCCATGGCCATTTAGGGGTTTCAGCCCCCACCCAGCCCAGGGCCTTTGACCGATTTTGATGAAAAACAGTAGGCTTTCAGGGTTTATGGATGTCTACCTTCTGATTTTTTGTTTTTTCCGGAACGATTGGGGAAAAACTGTTACCTGTGGAGAGCAGACAGACAAATAGACAGACAGACATACGGAACTGACCAACATGCTTGCCAAACCTTTCGATTCCGACAAGCAATAAACATAGGTGAATACATAACCTCCTCCAACTTCGTTGGCGGAGGTAGGCCTAATTGAGAAAAAAAAAAAATGACGCCATAGAGCCGAAGTGTTATGATCTTAGAATTAACTGCTCTGTGATGATTAACGGACCTCATAATCGAGCTAGAAAGCACTTAAAGAGCCCATACCTCCGTCATTGCCAATAGAAATTACGGTAAACCAAAATATGTTTAACGTCGTTGGCTGCGGTAATTAATTCAACGGTCTTAGTCTGCCTTATTACACTATCAAAGAAGGCATACCGCCGCCGACGCCAATAAAACTTTTATTTATTCCAACATCCTGATCTGAATCCACCTCAAACTCTAATCACCTTCCTTGACGCACTTCTCATCTGTCAACCAGATTTCATTAAATATCTGAAAACAGCTTTTTTTCAGATATTTCGTGAACAAACCCACAGACAAACCAACCCACAGACGGACACGAATGAATGCAAAATCTCGTCCTCCTTTCGACAGAGGTAATTGCCAATCCCAGTCTCATAGATGCTGAGTTTGATGGAGACGTATAGTCGTTTTTCCGTGAAGATTCGTATGAAATATGAAAATTAGCCAAGGAAAACAAGGGCGTTCGTGTGTGTGTGTGTGTGTGTGTGTGTGTGTGTGTGTGTGTGTGTGTGTGTGTGTGTGTGTGTGTGTGTGTTTGTGTGTGTGTGTGTGTGTGTGTGTGTGTGTGTGTGTGTGTGAGTTGACGTAGATACACAGCAGTGGCTCAGTCCCGCGCTGATAAATATTGAAAAGCAATCGCAGGGCAGAGAGTAAAAGTCCCCCAGCTCGCCATTCTGCCGGCCCGCTGATGCCAGGCTGATCCCACTATAAACGCATTTTTAGTCAGCCAAAAACGTAGAGCTGCTATTTTTTGTGTCAGTGACCGGGGAGGAAGGAGGGTGATATTGTTTACACCCCAAGTTCGCGAGGGAGAATATATGGCGCTAGAACGGGGCTGTCACACGCGAAAATTACAGCCCTCCATTGTTTTTCGCCCCCCTCCCCCTCAGTCAGTGTTTTATTTTCAGTTTCGTAGATTTAAATTGAGGGTCGTTTTTGTGGGGACGCTGCACACACACACACACACACACACACACACACACACACACACACACACACACACACACACACACACACACACACACACACACACACACACACACACACACACACACACACACACACGAAGTTATTTGTCATGATGTTTTTGTTAGGGTTATCTGACCCTTCATCAATGGGGATTGGGTGGGGATGATGGGAGTGTGGTAGAGTGTGTGGTTGTGAGGGTGACAGAAGAGAGTGTGTGACTTCTGGCGTCCTGAGAGTGTGGTAGAAATGAATGTGTGGATGTAGGGTTGATACGGTAATTTGAGGTATGCTAGGGAGGTGGAGGTTAAGCCATGATAGAGAGTGGATGGAGTAAGGAGGGATTGTTTGGGGTGATGGGAGTGTGGTGGGAGTAGGTGTTTGAAAGTGTGGCAGATAGTGGCTGAGAGAGAGAGAGAGAGAGAGAGAGAGAGAGAGAGAGAGAGAGAATAGAGAGGGGAAGGAGGGGAACTGAGGAAAAATAGGGAATGAATGGTGATTTTGTGGCTTATGTGGAAGGAGAGGTGGGTGGGTGAGGGGGAGGCGATGAAAACTAAAAAGGTGGGATTAAGGGAGGATAGAACAGGGAAGGAGAGGGGTTGAGGGAAGACAGAGCAGTGAGTGAGGAAGGAAAAGGGGAGGACGGGTGATCAATGGAAGATAGAGGAAAGGAAGGTTGGAAAGATAAAATAGAAAGCGGAGGAATGAGGAAAGAGGGAGGAGAGGGATCGGAGGGAAGGAGAAAGAGGGAGGATAAAGAGGGAAGGAAGGGAAAAGGAAGAAGGATAAGGGAGGGGAGGTAAGAGAGAGGATTGAGAGAGGAGGGAAAGGGGGACATGGTGAGGATAGAGGGGAGGGAGGAGGTGAGGTGGGAGAAGAGGATATATTGATAGGAGAGGGAAGGGGAATATGAGGGAGGAAGCAAAACTAATAAAAAATAATACTGAAGGAGTAAATGGAGTCAGTTTCTAAGCCTTCTCTACGAAAGGGTCCGTCCTTCGTATGCTGAATATAATCCTTTGAGGGAGGGAAGAAAAAAAAAAATATCGTTCCAGTGTGTGTGTATTGCGAAGAGTGGAAGGTTCGAAGGGTAGATGATGATAATTCAGTGGGGGTAAACGATGATGATGGTTTTGTGTATGTGTGTGTGTGTGTGTGTGTGAGAGAGAGAGAGAGAGAGAGAGAGAGAGAGAGAGAGCCGTCAGTAACAAAATACAGTAATTAAAAAAGTTAGGAGAGGGAGGGGGTTAATGGGAGTGGTGACTTTGAGTGGTCCCTAGGTCATGTGCAAGAGGAGGGGAGAGGGGGGGGGGAATGAACGTAAGAATCTGAAAGCGAGAGTGGGAGTTGATGGTGGGGGGGAGAGATGGTGAAGGAGAGAGAGAGAGAGAGAGAGAGAGAGAGAGAGAGAGAGAGAGAGAGAGAGAGAGAGAACCATGGATGATATGAGAAAATGAGGGGCGTTGTAGAGGAGGATGGGAAATGGAAGTGAAAGGAAATGACTTGGTAGTTGTAGGGGGAGGGGTGAGAGAGAGAAAAGTGAGGGAGAGGGGAGAGAGAGGGGGAGTATAGGGGAGAGAGAGGGGGAGTATATATAATTATGTCAGAAAGAAGGATGGGTTGAATAAGAGATTGAGGGGTGCTGTGGATGATGATGTGAATGTTGAGAGTGGAAGGTAATGGTTTGGTAATTGTTGGTTGTGTGAGAGAGAGAGAGAGAGAGAGAGAGAGAGAGAGAGAATGTGGTAAGATTTAAAAGGATGGGAGAAATAACATAAAAGGGAACATTGTGGATGAAGAGAATGGGTGTTGGAAATGAACTGCATTGCTTTAGTGATTATGAGGGAGAGTAGGGAGGGAGGGAGGGAGGAAAGAGGGGGAACATGCACCAAAGAGATGAGGAGAGGGAGAAGACAGGAACAAATGAGGATTAAGTCATACCTCGTTAAAGCTAAGTCAGGGATGTCATCTAATATATGACAGTCTTTATACACAGCTGGTACTGTATATATGAGCAAAGTGGCGGATCAGCTTTATACGTAAAGACAACTCTAAAGGCAGTTTTTCCTGTAACTATTGTCGCTTAACACACACACACACACACACACACACACACACACACACACACACACACACACACACACACACACACACACACACAAACGTCATGTAGCAACAATTTGCTGCATATGCTGGTGATAACCATATACATAAGGCTATATTTGGGATTGGTAAGCAGGAGATAAATTAAAACCTTTCAGCCTGAGGACGTATTTTTTTCTCCTTTCACCCGAGCGAGAGTGCGAGGGGGCACTGTGTTTTGGTTTGTCTGTCGCTTTGTCAGCCTGTGTGTTAGCAGTATTATGTAAATACAATTACAGTATATGGAATATCACCAGATATGGCATAATGACTGAGGACTTTCATAGGAGATTTTTAATTTTTGGTAGAAAAAAGTTGTAGGCCTTAGGTCAAGGGGAAGGTTATCTCCAAGAATTATCATTTAGTTTTTACCAGACTAGATGCAGGGACTGAGAATCAAGAAGGATGAAGTGATTAAATTTTGAGATCAGTCGGTAGATGTCACGGGGCAAGGTCAGAGGTTTGGCTTCTTACTTCAGATAGTTTGATTCTTTGGTTTGAACTCAGTCGAAGGATTTAACGTTAGTCAGGGATAAACTTGTTATATTTTTAGAACAAAGTCAAAGGTCAAGGTCACAAGAAAAGGTTGCTTAAACTATTGATCCGATTCGAAGCAAAGTTTGGTGGATGGGTTTGACGGTCAGGTAAGAATGAAGCAATCCGTTTTGAATGCAATCGGTCAGCGGTCAAGGGCAGAGTCAAGGGTCAAAGGTTCGGCTTTAAATCGAATGGAGGGCGTGGGTGTTGCATACTTTGAGTGCTTCTTCTTGGTCTTTCAGCTACAAGAGTATTTTAGTAGATTTTAGGGCTGATCTGTTGTAGTGAAGAGGTTAATATACCTTATCTTCAGTCTGTCCATTTCGAAAAACCTCTTCCAGGCTGAGTAAAATCGTCTGATGGAGGCAACAACAAAAGACTATACATTCATAGTATATTGGTTAATAAGGATAAAGGCAAACCGGAAATAAATGCTTTGGAGAGAAAGAGGTATACGCGGGAGGGTTATATCTGTACAGTAGAAGTTCATGCGAGATGTGTTAATGGATGGGCAGAAGATATGGTAGCATGCTGGAAAAGTTTTATGTAATAGAAAAAAATTGTTTTAAGTCAGTATTCCAGGATCTTGAATAGAGAGTGAATGAGTGTGTGGCTCATTTTCATTGCATATGCTGTTGCTTAGTTTTCCTTTTATCTTGTTTTCAATTTCCTTTTCCTTTTCCTTACTCTTTGGACCTTACCGCACCTCAGTTGAGAGGGAAAAAGGAGGCGGAAGGATGACGACGATGATGATGATGGTGGTGATGGTGATGATGACGATGACGATTATGATGATTTTTTGCTGCGATAGAGAGAGGAGTGAAATAGAAACATTTAAAAGAGGGATTTGAAAGAGAAGAGTGAAATAGAAACATATAAAAGGGCGATTTGAAAGAGAGGAGGAGCAGGAAGTGTGGAAAGAGAGTCTGTGGAAGGGTGCACGCGACATCAAAGAACTATATTTACAAGGAATAGTATTATTGATGGCAGCCAGGCACGATTCATTAGGACAGATAGTTGTTGGTTATGTATGAAGGCTTAATTGGAGAGTGAAGGGAAGTATCACACATTTCAGGTTATAATTGCCGATAGTTCAATTGTCATCAAACTAAGATAAACGCCCCCTCCCCTCCCCTGGGATACACAAAGGGAATTTCCAGGAGGTACAAGGGTGAGGTATTAAAATGTGTTGTGTTGGCATTGTCGTGTTTGAATTTTACATTTATATATTCCCTGCATAATGATATATAGGTGTTGGTTCCCAAGCTTAAAAGAAAACTTGGAAGACGCAGAATTCTAGTGCCAACCTTCACCTACTATCTCTAAGTGTACAAGGGACATTATTTTGCCTTTTTTTTTTATCTCACCTGTTTTGGATGCTCGTGAAACTCTGTCACTGACTAAATTCTGGTCTCAGATTAATTAATCCTGCCTCTTAATTGTCAGTATAGCTGTAGCAAAACTTTTACCTGACAGGCTCCTGTGTCTCACTCTCGGCTGAATATAATTATTTTGCGTTAGTTGGAATAAAATACGGTTTTTTTCCTACTATGAGATGGTTAATGTTGACAGTATTAACTTCCTAGCTCCTGTGACTCTCTCTCTCTCTCTCTCTCTCTCTCTCTCTCTCTCTCTCTCTCTCTCTCTCTCTCTCTCTCTCTCTCTCTCTCTCTCTCTCTCAGCTAAATAAAATAATCTGGCATTATCTAGAATACAGTACTGTTTTGTATATCAAGACCAGATTTCGTGCTAAGGGCTGTATGCGGGATGATTTCAGGGTTGTGTCAAAACCAGCTGCCAGGATTGAAGCTTCGGCATTGAATACAGCATATCCTTTGCAGAGAGTTTCGTGTGAACTAAATGATAAAACTGGTATAAATATTTCGTTTTTTGATCAGAGTTATTGTGCCTTCAAATAGCATCAGTATGTTTTAAATTATGATACTCTTCTTTCTGTGAAAATAATAATTTATGCAATTGTCGCTTGTAATTTGGCGTGTTTATAGCGGCAGTTTAAATATGAATAAAGAATGTTTTGCTTCGCAAATTATTTATCTCCCTCCGACCTATACTGTTGCGCAAAGCAGTTACATTCCTCTAAATTTAACGTATGGTACTCCTCTTGCTTCCCTTTGTCATACATTTGTAGAACGTTATTTTCTGCAGGGTTACAGAGGGGAAACCCCAAGGTGTACACAACTGACCAAAGTCTGGGAACCCCTGAGATATTTTGCTTTTGCTCTGCTGTTTTCAGTTTATGGTATTTGAATTCTACGCATCCCATGTACAACTTGGGAAGCTGAGACGTAATGATGATGATTATCATCATCATTATCATTATCATCACCCATCACCATCATCATTAACATCATCGTTATTATTATTATTATTATTATTATTATTATTATTATTAGTTCTTTTATCTCATGCGTATGGTATTATTAGCTTGCCAAGTACAGTATTCGTTACCATCCAGCACAAGCCGGGTGTCGAGTCATAAGCCGATTTAGGAGTGTGTACAGTATGTGGGATATCAAACCTGACGTTAATTGTGACCACCAGGGTAAGTTTATCATCATGCTAATCAGGTGATCCAATTCAGCAACAGGTTTACCACAACACACTGAAAATTATAGCATGGAATTGCATTTTTAATATAATAACAATATAAAATGCACATCATTTGGCACACATAACTGAGATCACGAGACTAAGTATATATTGTACAGTACAGGGGCGGTTATCGTGTAGATGGTGTTGATAGCTCCGAACTTGCCTAATAGTGAAAAGCCTGAATTAAAATCATGATACAGGTTCCTGGCCCCGCTCGACTCTAGTTTCCATCAACCCTTTGTGGATTGAAAAGTAAAATGAGTTCTTAGAACAACATCTATGGGACGAAACTTTGGTAACTTTGGTGATACAGTGGCCTTATATCCTGGGGTAGTGAGAGAACCAATTGTCACATTCATGGCGTCTTCTGCCTTTACTTTACAAGGAGCTTCACATAAGTAACTGCGAATGATTTTGTATTAATCCAATGTTTTTCTGTTACTGACCTCATGATCATGCAGAGGTGGTAAAAAATGACCGTGTGGTATTGCCATTAATACTGTTTTACCGAGATTATCATATTATCATGTTTGTTATTCATATCCGCACCAAACATCATATTGCAATCGTTTCGGATACTGAGATAGGTAGGTAGGTAGGTAGGTAGGTAGGTAGGGAGAAAGAGAGAGAGAGAGAGAGAGAGAGAATCCTATGGTCAGAGGGCATAACAAAAAAAAAAACTTTTTTTTTTTTTCTGTCATCAGATATCATTCGGATACTGAGATAGGTAGGTAGGTAGGTAGGTAGGTGGGGAGAGAGAGAGAGAGAGAGAGAGAGAGAGAGAGAATCCTATGGTCAGAGGGCATAACAAAAAAAAAAACTTTTTTTTTTTTTCTGTCATCAGATATCATTCAAAGACTCATACCATACTCATTTTGCTATAACTTGGCCAGATACTGCTATCTTTTCTTGAATGCTGAGCTGTAACAATAGCTATTCACACAGAAGGGCTATGGAAATGAAGTCAACCCGTAGCACTGTCTTTTCCCATCATTGAAGTGGATGAAACAGACGGCAGAAGGACGAAATAATAACATGTAATAACATTAAGTAATAAAGATAATGTTTTACCAATGAGTCATTTGAAATCAGGGCCAAAAGAAAATCTGAGCCAGGAAGAAGTGAAAGTACTATAGCCTTTGACAGATAAAAGAAGAAAAAAAAGACTACATAGATATAAAAAAAAGAATGTGCCTACCATCAAAGCTGCCGCGTTTGATATTGACCCTTTCAGTCTGAGGACGTCATTTTCATTTTATTCTTGCTATCATATTACGATTTTTCCGGATTAGGATAGACTTTCTGAACTTTTAAAATTATATATACATTATCCCCAACACTACCAGGGGATCTGCTAATTTGACTGCAGTTCGTTTGAAAGCAGTAAGAACATTAAAAAAAAAAAAAAAAAAAAAAAGGCGTCATTGTACTGAAAGGTTTAAGTAGATACATGGCGAAATATTTACTCAGACGAAAACAAACGAACAACATTCAAGTCAGTAAGGGTATGATAAAGAAATTAGAGACAAAAAGCACAAAAATACACACAGGAACTAATAAAGGTAAGGCAGGAAAATGAAGACAAACATTCGAGCCAATAAGGTTATCATAAAAAATAGAAAAAAAGCAAACAAGAGCAGACAAAAATAAAAACGGAAGTGATAGAATAAAGGAAAAGAAATATAAAATCAAGCTAATAAGGTTATCAGAAAGAAATTTTTATATGAGACAAAAATAAGTCGAAGCGAGGAAATGAAACTAGTGGAGATAAAGTGGAAAGACAGAAGCTAATCCAATGAAGAGGAAGGAAATGAGGAAGGAAAAGGAGGAATACGAGGAGAGAGAGAGAGAGAGAGAGAGAGAGAGAGAGAGAGAGAGAGAGAGAGAGAGAGAGGTGAGAGGAAGGGAAGAGACGATAATGGAGACGGAGAATATAAATGATGATGATGATGGAGGGGAATGAGTATGGGCAGAGACGAGGAGGGGAGGGAGGAAAGAGGAGGAAAATGAGGAAGAAGAGGGAGGAAAGAGAAGGAAAATGAGAAAGAGGAGGGAGAGAGGAGGAGAGAGAGAGAGGGAAATGAAAATGAAAAAAGGAAGAGGGGGAAAAGAGGGAACAGGAAGGCAAGGAAGAAAAAGGGAGGAAAACAAGATAAGGAGATGCGAAGAAGAAAAGGATAGGGAGAAAAGCAGGGGAGAAGGAAAGAAGTAAGAGTGAGGGGGGAGGGGAAGGAATGGCGAGAGAAAAAGGAAAGGAGAGGGGAAGGAGTAAGAAGACAGAGAGGGAAAGAGATAGAGAAAAAGAAAGGCCATGAGAAGAAGGAAAGAGCAGGAGATGGAAAGAGGATGGAAAAAAGAAAAGAGGAGGGAGGAAAGTAAAGGAAACAGAAAAAAGAAAGGGGTGGGAAAGTAGGAAAGGAGAGGGGAAGAAAGGAAGGGGAGGGGTAAAAGTAAAGGAGAAGAGAAGGAAGAAAGGGGTGGGCAAAGAAGGAAAGATGAGGGGAAGGAGGAAAGAGGATGAGAAAAAATAAAGAGGAGAAGGAAGCAAGGGGTGGAGAAGAAGGAAGACGAAAGGGAAAAATAAAGTAGGAGAGAAGGAAGAAAGGAAAGAGAAGGGAAAGAAGGAAGGGGGAGGGAAAGAACGAAAGGAGAGGGAAAGGAGAGAGTGGACGGGAAGGGAACATATGCCGCGGAAAGGACCAAACCATTTTATAAATCTTAGGAGAAACCCATTACACTGAAGGAGCTGACCAGGTGAAAGAAAAAAGTAAGATTAATTATAAAGATGTATATTAATATTTTCACAAAGATGTTACATTGATTGCATTATTCTAACTCCAACACGATTATTTATTCATTTATTTATTTACTTATTATTTTTATTTATAATTTATTTATTATAGCTTTGGAGGAACATGTCGAAAAGGTTAGATATACTGTAGCCTTCCTAAGTCTTTCAGATACCAGGTCTCTCCCAGTATAATTATTTGCAAAATGATTGGATGTAGTCGAACTGAGAGAGAGAGAGAGAGAGTGAGAGAGAGAGAGAGAGACATTCACACCTCAGCAGAGGCGACCTAACAACGAGGGCCGGTGATACGGTATGTCTCATACTACTGGCACCTCTCTCTCTCTCTCTCTCTCTCTCTCTCTCTCTCTCTCTCTCTCTCTCTCTCTCTCTCTCTCGTAATCGTTTTCCTCTCTTCTCTCCCACGCGACAACAAGGGTGACCGTATTAATGCAGGCACAGTAATGTGAAGGCTTCTAAGCGATCACCAATTTTCACGGACGAGCACACAGACTTTTGAATGAAAACTGTATGTGTATGCAGCTGTGAGTGGACTGTGTGTGTGTGTGTGTGTGTGTGTGTGTGTGTGTGTGTGTGTGTGTGTGTGTGTGTGTGTGTGTGTGTGTTTGAGAGAGAGAGAGAAGCGTTATTTTATGCAAGATAATTTTCCTTCATAGCACGGAACTTAATTAATATCAGAGTGCCAGTGCACATAATGAAGGACTTAATTACATCGACAACTCATTAGCGGGTAATAAAGGACAGGGAGTGCCGTGAAAAGGTTCCCCCAAAGATCAAACGAAGCGCAGATCGGGTGTGAGTAATGAGGTGCGATCCCCAACAGCTGATCAGGTGTAAACAAACCCACTTGATGGTGATGATTTACATCTGGCCACCACACCTGATGACCCCGCCCAACAATCCTACCTGACAACCTCACCTGACAAACCCACCTGGCAACACTACCTGACAACCCAACCTGACAACCGCATCTAACAATCCTACCGGACAACCCCACCTAATAACCCCACCTGACAACCCTACCTGACAATCCTACCTGACAACCTTATCTGACAACCCTACCTGACAATCCTACCTGACAATCCTACCTGACAACCTTATCTGACAACCCTACCTGACAATCCTACCTGACAACCTTATCTGACAACCCTTCCTGACAACCCTACCTGACAATCCCCTCTAACAATCCTACCTGGTAACGACACCTGACAACCGTAGCTAACAACCCCACCTAACAAACCTACTCGACATTAATCCAATATATTTCTGTTGGTTAAATAATAGAGGTTAAATATTCTTGTATGTTACAATTATTACTGGTTTACCTAGATTATTTCTGAGAGAGAGAGAGAGAGAGAGAGAGAGAGAGAATGAGAAAACAGGTGGGGAGGAGACAGTCAGATCTGGGGACAAAGGCGGAAAATGTGTGATGGGATTAACCTGCTGAATTTTTCCTTTCCTCCACCTCGTTACTCTGCTTTGATGTTCTTTCGTGCATGTCCCCCCCCTCTCTCTCTCTCTCTCTCTCTCTCTCTCACACACACACACACACACACACACACACACACACACACACACACACACACACACACACACACACACACACACACACACACACACACACACACACACACACACACACACACACACACACACACACACACACACACACATCTTTCGGTCTACTTATTCTCTCACTTGTGGTTATTCAGTTCAACTTCAATATTAAACGCGGATGGGTTGAGGAGCTGCATGTAAATTAATACAGAATTATTTTCACCGAGTTAGTCCTTTGCCGTAAATTGACTAAAGTAAATCCGATTGAAAAAGCAGTATCCGATTTGTTTCCGCTGAATATTCAAGGCTGGTAGTAATTTTTGCTGTGGTCTGTATTCCCCTGGTGTTCTGTGTTCGATAGTCCTCTTGTCCGTGAGTTGAACCCCTCCCCCCCTCACTTCCACCCACAGAACACATCGAGTCGTCATACAAGTGGTTTTTGCCAAATTCGTAACGTTTCTTCTTTAGCGATTTTTTCTGCGTCTTGCACCTTAAAATCCTATTACATGTTACTGAAGCAACTGATTTCGGTATTAAAGGCGATATAACATGTAAGGAATGTTAAGGGCAAGATGCATAATAAATCGCTAAGAGGTATAGGAGCTGTGAATCCAACAACGCGACTTATACTGCAGCCCACACTCTTACTTAACTTTTTGTATACACTGAAAAAAAAAAAAAAAATCTCCATACCAAATTTTGACAGCGGAGAACGAGTTGCAGTATGTGTTCCTCTAGTTAAGTCTGTCTGTCACCTAGATTTTGATACTGGGGTGGAATGAAGTGCAAAAACTTACTTATGACAATTTTAATTATGTGGCAAAAAAGGCCTCAGTCCACTCAGTACGAAGATGTTTTTTGTGTATTATTGTTTTTATCCCCCGTTGATTATTTTCTGCTGTGGATAGATTTTTTGAACGATTTTTGGAACTGGGAGGGGTAAATGAAAACTCCACTAACCTCTTCACTACGGAACGCCTCCCCTGAGCTGAATAAAGTCGTGTGGATGTAGCAAGCAAGAATATAGAAGTACACGATCATTGGGAAGAGGTTAATGTTTGCCTCTTCATTTAATATTTGCCTCCTCTATACGTTGGGTCGCTATTGAGATTAATTAAAACAAATTGTAGGTGCTAGAATATAGTATAAAGATTTCATCGTTGTGAAGTGGTTAAGGATAATTTTTTACCTCTTTTCCTGTTGTAGCCATAGTATTAATTATTGGTAGACAGACCTTTGCTATTTCCTTAAGTTATTGCTGTCAGCCTTTCTTCTGTTTCTTTTCATTGTTTTTTTTTTCATTTACATCCTAACCACATCAGTCCCCAACATGAATAACGCTGATGAAAACCAAAGCGACCAATTTAGTTTCAGTAATATGACAACTGCGTCTAATAACAGCACGGAAAAAACTGAAACTTAACTGTGAGAGGAGAGCAGATACAGATACGAGTCAGAACAAATAAAATAATTGTGAAACCTGTAACTGAGGAGATATTATTCTCATTTTGCTGTAAATAGATCTAATACTTGGGTTGTATCAGAAGATTAACGCTAGAATATGATGCGAGTCATGAAGATTATGCGAGTCACGAAGAGGTACCATGAAAGTATGTAAAGCAGTGCCACTGAAATACGTGAAAAACAAGAAAAGGGCAAATACCTGGGCTAAGTAAAGGTAGAAAACTGTAGGAGGGTCGGAACAAATAATAGCAAATATGAAGCCCAAACTTGAGAGGATAGCATACGGGTCGGACAAAATAGCAGCGGCTGTACAACCGACCTTTTAGTACGGAAATGGGAGGGGAATTGGGAGATACATAGGTAGACAGGGGGACGAGAGGAACGTAAACTACTGCACGGGTCCTGGAGTATTGGTTACGGGGAGGTGGAAGGGAATGAAGATAACATTTAATCACCATTTTCCCCCCGCCACATTCCACGGTAGATTACTTGCTGGCCTGGCCACTCGTGTATCGGGGCTAAGGACAAACGCTGCGGGTACAGGGTCATTTCGTTGCTTCTTCCGATAGTTTTATACATATATATGCATTATATTATACTCGTATATAATATAATACATAATATATATATTATTTATAATATATATAATATATATTCTAAGTACAGTATATATATATATATATATATATATATATATATATATATATATATATATATATGTGTGTGTGTGTGTGTGTGTGTGTGTGTGTGTGTGTGTGTGTGTGAGAGAGAGAGAGAGAGAGAGTGATCTCAAACATCCGGAGTTTGACTATAAGCAGTTCAGTACATGATGTCTGACCATAGCTAACAAATATTATCTGATATTTGCAAAAATAC
This sequence comes from Coenobita brevimanus, assembly GCF_032717465.1. Classification (NCBI taxonomy): domain Eukaryota; kingdom Metazoa; phylum Arthropoda; class Malacostraca; order Decapoda; family Coenobitidae; genus Coenobita; species Coenobita brevimanus. Next base: position 9,685,253 of record NC_136977.1, on the reverse strand, counting down.
AATAGAAACGATTACACTGTCGTTTTCAACTGAATAATGTATATCGGTTATTACATCTTCATAGAAGCAGATCTCCTTAAACTAAGTATAGTCGTCTAACGATGTCAGGAATAAAATATGTATAATATTGTCAACTTGAAGGGTTTTATGAGAGCTCTTCGTTTTGCATACATGTCCTATAAGCCTCTGCTGCCTCCTATTATTGTCATTTTAAGTGTCGTCTATCAGACCATATTTATATCTCTGGTAATCAGTGTCCTACAAGACGTGGTACAGTACCCACCAGATGAACCTAGTGCAGACCAAGAAACTCTTACAGATTGTGGCAGGAGAGGGTGATCAGTGCTTGCAAAATAACATAAAGATACCTAGCTTGCTATCCTATTATGGACCTTTTTTTCCCAAGACGATTGGTTCACACTGAAGGACATGCTGGATGGTTACTAAAGTAGAAATCACTAAAGTTTAGTACACTGGGAAGACAGTATCTATAACAGGTCTGTTGGCCTCAGCAAAAGAAGGGTGTTTTATGCTTCCTTAGAAAGGAGCTCCAGAAGTTCCCCTGTACCCTCAGCGAGAAACAGCAGTTGTATGACTCTGGCTAAGCATACGTGTTTAAGTGGCAGCGGAAAATTACTCGCTAACTCAGCACTGTTAATCATACCCACCCTGCAGCACACCAGCATCACAACGCAGGAGGGGAAAAAAGTAGTGGTGAAAACAATAGCCACAGCGGCGGGAGGAAAGCAGAAATCCGTTGAATGCACATGTTTACACAGGCCAGGGGGGAGAGAGACAGACCTACCGGATTCATCTGGTTGTGCTACCTACCACAGGCGATCATGGTGCTCTGCCTGCACTGATTCAACCCCTTTAGTCCGAGGAGTTTCTGCTGAGTTGAATAAAATCATTTGGTGTTGGCCAGAATAAGTTAAGTAAAATAAAGGTCGTCATGTCGACATGGTTAATCTCATACTAAACCACACTAGCTCCCTTGTTGATTGAACACTGAATTCACAAGTTCGTGGTACAGTAGATGGCAAGTTGTGTGGGATATGACCGCAGATATGAGTGTAAGTCGTAATACATCAAGTCGAACGGCCTGAAACAACAACTTGATAACAGTCAGATTATAATGTCAGTTAAGCATACTCTTTATACCCACAGAAGCTGATAGTTTAAGCCTGTCTTCCATGAGCTTTTGAGCTTAGCTGTAGGCCTACAACCAGGAACAAAAGCTGGCCTACTGTTCCACTATTCCACGGACATGTCCGTCATTTTCCTCCCAGACACATCATATCAAAGAGAATCATATCAAATATTCCCAAGCATCTCTGAGCTTATAGGAATAGGCTATCAGCGAAAAGGATAAAATGAGAAGGAGAAGAGGTGAAATTTGTAACTAACTTCTACGACTATAACAGCATCATCATTTTCATAAGAAGTAGCATTAGCAAACCTCCAGCACAGCAGCCTGCCGTTTGATTACCAGCATGACGAGCGGCCCACGAGGCTATCACCGCTGAAACGACCTCCTGGCAACACCATTAACCTCTTCCGATGGGGCTGTTCTCTCGCCGCTAATAGGTAACATGCCGCCACCATTCCTACAGCAAGGCATCCCCAGGCAGTACCCAGAACACGGCGAGGAGGAAACAAGAAAAGTGATTGAAAAGAACATTATTGTAGATGAACTTTGGAAAAACAGAAAAAAACAAAAATATAGATGGACTTCGGAAAAAATACCTACAAACAATATCTACAAAACGAAGAGTAAAAAAAAAAATGAAAACAAACATACAGATGAGCTCTGAAAAAAATTAAAAAACTTCAGGCAATACATAGACAACGAAGGAGAGGATGAGAAGATAAAAAAAAATGCCTGAAAAGGTTAATAGTAGAGGGACTTTAAATAAATAAATCAGTAAATAAATGACGTAACAATTTTTCGTTGATAATTCCGGAATGATAACAATCATAGAGGTGCATGGCAAAAATGGCGTACTGTATCATTCATAGAAATAGCATACCGGTACAATTATAATTAAAGAACAATGGAAAAAATATATATATCATGTCTTTCATAAACCCTGACAACGAACATAAATATAGAGGATCCTGGGAAAATGTTGTACAGGGGGGTACGTAAATAGCTCTTCGCTTGAAACACCTGGTCGCACCTTTATTTGTCGCGGGACAGCTTAATCTGTTGGAGTGAGCGTTGGTGCGACAGCGGGAGTAGGAAATGAATAAATGGTAAGAGATAGACATACACCTAGCGTTTTATATGGGCCTTTCTGTATGTACCGTGTCATTCATAAGCCCTAATAGCGATCAAAATCATAGTCGGACGAAGAAAATAATGAGGAAAAAAGATTAAGTAAAAATATCTCTTCGTTAATATGTACAGTGCGTAATACAGTCACGCCTTTCATTCTCTTCCAGTTTTTAGACAACATTTTTTTATAATTTTATACTTTATTCCGCAAGACTTCTTTATTCAGCATGAAGGAATTACGTGAAAAGTTAGAATCAGTCTCCATTAACCCATTCAGTACGAGGAGACCTTTTTAATGTTTCTTCGGTCATACGGTTTTATTCAGCTTAAGGGAGGCCTCTTGTAGTGAAGCGGCTATGATTACAATATTGTGTAGGGTTAATATCATCATCATCATCATCATCATCATAAACCTCATTTGTCTCCAACATATGAAATGCTGGTCCTGAATTTCAAGCCTTGTGTTCACCCTTTTCCATCTTCATCATCATCATCATCATCATCACCATCACCATCATCATCACCATCACCCTATTTTTCACCAATTTTATGATACACCGGAAGAATATTTCATCCCCAATTTTCACGCCTTACCTGTGTGTGTGTGTGTGTGTGTGTGTGTGTGTGTGTGTGTGTGTGTGTGTGTGTGTGTGTGTGTGTGTGTTTCACTCTCCCTCCAGCAAACAATAGGATTCGCAAACCCAGGACAGCAAATTGGAGGGGGAATGGAAGCCGGAAGAATAATACCTTGAAATTTATAGGTGTGTGTGTGTGTGTGTGTGTGTGTGTGTGTGTGTGTGTGTGTGTGTGTGTGTGTGTGTGTGTGTGTGTGTGTGTGTGTGTGTGTGTTTTAATTTGTTTTCGTTTTGCCCGATTCTCTCTCTCTCTCTCTCTCTCTCTCTCTCTCTCTCTCTCTCTCTCTCTCTCTCTCTCTCTCTCACACACACACACACACACACACACACACACACACACACAGTTTATACGGACGCAAATTTACAGACAGTAAATAAAACGAATAAGTAAATAAAAAGACACGAAAAATTTTCCTTGAACCTAAATAAATCACAGTCGACGTAAAAGAATAATCTGTTATTGATTCAGTAAGCATCCAGATCTAAAGTTGTAATTGGTCATTAGGTTCTGATTGGTAGTTGATTGTCAGCGTTAACTGAAAATTAAAACCAGTATTATAATGAACGCCGTGGTATTTACTATACCAGTAGTCAGATTAAATTTTTCCATCCGTGTGATGTCTCCTGTAACAATATATGGGAGAGAGACCCAGGTTAGAGCTTGAATTCTCTATTTTCTCTGACGTTTCGAGCGGCACAGAACCCATCTCCAGAGAAGTGATAGAGCTGAGACATTTGTACCCCTGGAAATTCCCTCCCCTTTCTGGGGCCGCAGTCTGACTGGCAACCACTGGGAAAATTCCGTTGTTCTACCCCCCCGATTGCGCTATGTAGGAATACTTCAAGGATAGCTCTAATGTCGCAATCAAGGGGAGGGTTTGGACGACGGAAACATCTCTGTTATTTGTTCCTGCCACCTCCAGAAAGTTCTACTGAACGCCGGAAAGTCCTCTGGTAATGAAGGCATTTTATATTTCAAGTTCAAAAAGCCTCTCCGAAGCTGAATCTGTAGAAAAAGTAAAATAAAAAGCGGCATCCTCTTGCTGACGTGGTTAATTCGCAAGGCTATAGGGAACGACACTGGGTGGTAACGGGTAGGTTTATCAAACAGAAATGCTGGTAGGTACAGTAGCCGCGTTCATCTTTTAATTCTTTCAGAACGGTGATGTCTGTTTGAGGTTGTTTTTTGCTCCCTACAGATAATTGTATTCGATTAAGGAAAAATCTCTCTTATTTATAGGGTTAATAACAAATCGAATAAAATGTTAATAATATCGTTTGAGGAGAGGAAGAATAAATATTAAAAGACATCGTCGTAGTGAAGGGGCTAACCACGATAAGGTAATGTGTGTGTAGTCTATTAAAATACAAAACCTGGAGAAAACTAGATCTGTCTCTCTTTAATTCTCCGACTCCTATGACTCAATGTAACCAGAATAAAATAGTCAGACGTTACATAAAATTCTCTCTCTCTCTCTCTCTCTCTCTCTCTCTCTCTCTCTCTCTCCCCCCGTCAGCTGAATAAACTCGTCTGGGATTAGCTGGAATAAAAATACTTGAGTTGTTCCGACCATGAGACTGTCAAAATTTTATCCAATTGTCAATACATTAATCACTTTCTTTTTTCCTCCCTCTTTCTTCAAAATTTCGAGGCCTCTTTTCTAAGCATTTCTCGTCGTCCTTCTGGCCCGCAATTTGGGTCTTCCTGAGTCATTACCCACATTTATCTCTTCGTATCCCTTCAACCTTGCCTCTCTCCCTCCCCTCCTGTCCTCTTGTTGGTTTTCTGTGCTTCTTTCTCCTTCTCTTCTCTTCTCTCATCTCATCTCATCTCTTATCTTCACTTTCTTCTCTTGTCTTTTGTCTTGGCTTCTCTTCTGTCGTCTCGTCTCGTCTCGTCTCTCTCTCTCTCTCTCTCTCTCTCTCTCTCTCTCTCTCTCTCTCTCTCTCTCTCTCTCTCACACACACACACACACACACACACACACACACACACACACACACACACACACACACACACACACACACACACACATTTCCCTCCTCTCTCCCTCCTTCTTCTCTCCCTCCCGCTCTGTGTTTTTCTCTCTCCTCTCTATCAGTTATCCTTCCTCATCCTTTATCTCTGCCTTTTTGCTCACAGCGTCCCCACTTTTTTTTTTTTTTTTTGGGGGGGGGGAGGATAAAAATGCTGTTTCAGGAGACGAGCAGGCGAGTCAACCTAAACTGCAGTCCGGGTAACTTCCCCCGTCAAAAAGATAAATACATCGATGTTTTTCTTGCAAATATACATAGCCTGTGAAACTAGAATTTTGATCAGTTTCTTCTTGTGTTTGTTGAATGTTCCTATGTAACAGGCATTGCAGAATCACGGCTGTGTATAAATTAAACTTTGTTAGGGTGGTTATTTTGACAGATTGTGATACTGTATTTTCAATAGTGACATGAATGAAATAATGGGAGATAGATTGCTCTTCCTACATGAAACCGGGAAATCACTTTGTTGTATTTCCAAAGCTGTTTATCGATAATACTGATGCTGTTTACAGTCATCTTACTTATGTATCATACATTATAAATCAGTGGGGTTGTTTGTCCAGCCACACAGTCATGCAACACAAAGATGTGTGTTCATACTGCGAATATTTATTGTACCCGCGTTACCAAAATAAACTGAAAATTTACTTGATCCATTCCGATGTGGGGAGAATAATCTTGCAGGAAAGTTCGTTTTGAACTAATCGGAAAATTTAGTTGATTAATCTTTTGTTTTAATTATGACTGTTGATGCAGGTTCAGAACGACATATGAGTTTAAGACAATTAAAAAAAAAAATGGATATAGGACCAGTAGGGCCGTATTATGGCGCATAGCGAAGATCCGCAACAGTGAAGCATGTCTTTTCCGAAAAACGTTAATCAGAGACAGGCGGACAGGACCGCTTCACGAGACGTTCCTGTATCATAAAATCAAAGTAATTACTGGTAGCAGTGATTAACACCGCTATCACTGTTGCCAGTAACTGCCTGTTATTTTCATATTGCTCAAACGTCATGAATTAATATTTCACGGGAAATATTCAAGGAATCTCAGCATTGTTGTTATGTGTGGCAATGCATAAATGACTTATTAAAAAAAATAATGAAGCCATATGGTAAACCATTGATGCTAAGAACTCTTTCAGAAAAGTAAAACTTGCTCACACGTTACAAGTCCTCAAGGAGTCGCGAAGTAAGTATGATATCCTAGGTCAGAAGACTGCAGTGTTATTAAAATCTAACAAGAAAATCCTTGAAGCGCCCGTTGCCAGGATCGGTAAGTTAAACCCACCCTAGTGTTTATCCCCATCAGTCCAGTGACGGGTGGGGGGCTGGGTGGTTGTTGCTGCATTTAGGTGCTGGGAGCTGGGGTGCTACAGAGGAACTCCTTCATTTTACTATTAGGAGTAGTAGTAGTAGTATTTTTATTATTATTATTATTATTATTATTATTATTATTATTATCATTTTTATTATTGTTATTATTATTATTATTATTATTATTATTATTATTGTTGTTGCTGTTGTTATTTTTAGTTATTGTTGTTTTTGTTGTATAACCTAGGTGCTCAGTCGCCCGATTTTACAAGGAGAACAACTTCAGCCTGCAGCCCACTGAGTTCACATTCAGATGTGCTTGGGGTTGCGACTGCCACTACTCCTGCTGCTTCCAGGCGATTTTATTCAGGTTCCTGGAGACCCTAATTCGAACTAGAAGGGTTAGCTATTGCCTTAATTTATCTCTTGAGCACGACGGATCCTTGCTAAATTTAATAAAATCATCTACAGAGATGCAGAATTTTATGTGAAAATACGTCATCGGAGTGAATGGGTTAATCTGCGTAATGAAACCAAAATGTCATTTTTTTCATCAGGAGAGAATAGAAATACAGAAACAAGACTCCCCGCCATCTGTGAGCCAGGTAAGACGGTAATAATACTGTTAGATGAAAGTTTGACCTTTATGTATCCATCCTGGATGACTCCCAGTGCTGGCTGAGTGACATGTGAACTCAAGTTGTGACTAAACAGCTTTTTTAACTAACTTTTCTTCTACAATCAGTACTTTCTGATATTTGAGTGTTCAACACCCACAAACACACATACATTTCATAAAAAAATTTTGACCGTCGACTTCGATTACCTGGCTAAAAAGAATACAAATACAGAAGTGAATACAAATGCAAAAGAGTATACAGAAGAAAAAAATACAAGAGAATACAAAGAAGAAAATACAAATATTTCTCCAAAATATTTAGAAGAGGACACCATTAATATCGGCATCGTGATTAGTGAGAGATATGTACTACTTGCCGTCAGTTTTATTAATCCATACAGTGCGAAGGCTAATTCTGTTTTTACTTCTTTTTACAACGTTATTTTATGAAGCTTAAAGAAGTTCCATCTCACCAAAAGACTTAAAGAAAAAAACATTCAATAGGATAGAATATTACTCTTCTTTTATATCCTTATCCGAGACTTTTATGACAGATATTATATAGTCACAGCCTGACCTATTAAGAAACAGCCTCGATTAATCAGTATGTACTTGGCTGTTTGCATTCTGTTGTACTCCTTTGTACTCTTCCCAGTTCTCTCTTTCCCCACTCCTTCATTCTTCTCTATGTTTCTATCCTTGTTCTCTTTCTCGCTTTCTCCAGATTTTCGTCGTTCCTTTTATTCCACCCTTCCTGTCTCTTATCTTATTTATTTATTTTATTTTATTTTATTTTCATCCTCCCTTCTCCCGCTCTCCTCTCTTTCCTTTCCCTCTCCCTCCTCCGGCTCCTCAGTCGCTCTTTCATCCCCTCATAACTTTAGTCCCTCATGTTCTGCCACTCTGTGCTCTGTTCTCCCTCTCCCCTCTCCCTTTCGATCAGCCTTTCATCCTTTCTTGCTGACGCTTCACCGAGACATTAAAGAAAAACAATAATATTATTCATAGGTGTAATCAGATACAAATTACAACTATGCCCACCTTGTAGAGTACACTTTCGTAGCAAAGTCACACTTTTACTGTAGTTACCGTATCACAGAAACAAATAAACAAATATAAATATGAAAATAAGCAGAGTACTGCGATAGGTGAAATTGGTGACTAAGTTGAGAAATAAACCATACGAGGAACTGTTGAGAATAGCTCCGTCTTTCTATCAAAATGCAGATAAAGTGAGGATTTGATCTAAGTATATTAAATTTTAAAGAACATGATGGTGTGGCCCTTGATAAATACTTCACAATAAACCGGCCAAATTACACCGAAAGTGATGGTCATTAAATTATAGCCAGAAACTTTCAAGTCAAACGAAATAATGGATTCATCTTCATTTGGGCTGTAAACATCTGGAACAGACAGTGATCCAGTACTAGCAGCTAAAAACATTTTAGGTAAGTATCGAGCTTCAAAATCTTCAGCAAAGCAGGCTATCAGTTGACTAACACAAAAGTTTAAGGATTTTCCTCTCATTCATATCATGAAGGATAGCTACATCACAAGTGGAACACCATTATACACTTGATGTTACTTTTCCTTTGCTGATGAAGATAGTGTAGAATATATTTTCCATTCATCCTTTACTGTGAAGAAATTCCCATGACAACTGCTGCATGATGAGGAAGCTTTCTTACCTTGCGATTCTTATCTTCATCTTAGATCCCTTCTGCTCTTCCCTCTCTAACTTTTTTACAGTGTCCACCCTCTTTTACTACCGTTTCCTCCATCCCACCTTCACTGCCACTTCATATCCTTCTCATCGCTCCTCTCCTCCCTCCCTCGCCCCCCACCCTCCGTGCTTCCTCCATCTCTTCACTGTACCCCAGAGAATTGTTAGAGAATTATTCTTCCTTCTCAATTCCCTCTGTTCCCTCCCTCCTTCCTCCTATATTTCCTTCTGTGTCTACCCCATCTCTGTCTCCCACATCTTCCTCTCTCTCTTATGCTACCTTCCTCCCTCCCTACCTCCCTACGTCCCTACCTCCCACCTTCTTTCCCTCCCTCTTTCTTCCATCTCTCCACTCCGCTTCTACGACCAATTGCTCATGGCCGAAAAACTAGCGGCGTCCCCAAACAACCTGTCGCTTTTGTCCTTGCCTGATAAACGACCCTTGGACCCCCCGCCCCCTTAGAGACCCCCCCAGAGCCCTCACCCCCCCCCCCTCCGGAACGACTGTAGGTAGTTCTGTGTCCTCTCCTTGGCCTGACCTCGTTAGACATGACCCCAATTGACTAGCTATCTGTCTCTCTCTCCTTCCCCCTCCACTCCATAGGTATGTGTTTTTGTTATATTTTCTTTTTTCTCTCCCATTGTTGGTGTGTGTGTGTGTGTGTGTGTGTGTGTGTGTGTGTGTGTGTGTGTGTTTTATTTTTTTGTCAGTCTTCATCCTGTTGTCTTTATCTGATGGGTTATTCTGCATCTGTCTCTCCCTTTGTGCCCTCTTCCTATGGTTTTGTTCTCTCTCTCTCTCTCTCTCTCTCTCTCTCTCTCTCTCTCTCTCTCTCTCTCTCTCTCTCTCTCTCTCTCTCTCCATTATGGTGTTCTTCTCTGTTTCTCTCTGTTATATATCCCCTTTTCACCCTCAGTGGTTTGTGTTTTTGGTTATCGCCCAGTTTTCTCCTTATTTTTCCCTTTCTTCTTCCTACATTGGCTTGTCTTTCGTCTGTCTCTTCCCTTGTCGCCCCCATATATCTTTATTTTTCTTCTTCTATTGGCTTTTTTTTTTTTTTGGTTTATCTCTCCCTTTTTCTTTCTTATCTCTCCTTATTTTTATGCCCCGCCGTGTACATGACCGGGGCATATAGTGTTGGTCATGCCCGTCCTTCCGTCCGTCCGTCCCGTTTTGTGTTTAGCTCATTTCCGAAGAAACAAGATACCTTCATTATACTTCATACACAGATACACAGTGGTGAGAGCATTTCAACCATGCCAAACTTTGATGACTTTGACCTTTCGTATGACCTTAACCTCACTTTTCTTTGTTTTGCGTTTAGCTCATTTTCTTGAACACAATAAAGGATGCCTTCATATTACTGCATACACAGATGCATCTTGGCAAGAACTCTTTAACTGTGCCAAAATTTGATGACCTTGACCTTCTGTTTGATCTTGACCTCACATTTCTTGATTTTACGTTTAGTCCATTTTCTTGAACACCGTGAAGGATGCCTTCATGTAACTCATACAGAGCTGCATTTTGGCGAGACCACTTTAACCATGCCACAAAAGAGAAAGCTTGTGCATGTGTTAAGGTAATGTTTTGTTTATATGACTTGATATTTTCTGAGAAAATGCAGCCTGACCAGATGAGATTTGTGACCAGCAAATAATACTTTAGACTCAAACAGCAGCATCGTGGACAGAAAAATAATTTGTATAAAAATACCTTAAACTTACCTGTTTCCTGTTGCGAGACAAGTTTAACTCACGGCGAGGCATTCATGTCCTATGGACATATTTCAAGTTCTTCCTTCATTGTTTTTTGCTTTTTTTCTCCTCCTTTTCTTTCTGCCTTATCTCTCCCTGTTTTCTCCATCAGTTGCTTTGTGTTTTTGCCTAGCTCTACTTTTTTTCTCTCTCTCCAAATTGACCTGTTTTTCGTCTGTCTGCCTTTTCCTTCACCCATTTAGTGCAGTTAGTCTCTCTCTCTCTCTCTCTCTCTCTCTCTCTCTCTCTCTCTCTCTCTCTCTCTCTCTCTCTCTCTCTGTTTGATTGTAGATTGTCTGCCTATCCTCCTTCCTTCTCTCCATCCATCTGATCGCTGTTTGTCACTCCCTATTTTCTCCTTTTTTTCTTTCCTCTCTCCAATGGCCTGCTTTAAGTCTATCTCCCTGTTTCCTCCCTTATTTTACTCCTTTCTCCCACCCCATTGACTAGTAAATTTTTTCTTATCTCTCCCTATTTTCCCCCTCCTATCTCTCACCGTTCTCTCTCTCCCTTGCTCTACTTTCGTCTCTCTCTTCGTTTAATCCTTCCACTTTCCATTTACTTGGACCTGACCTCAATTACTCCCTCCCTCCCATTTCTCCCTTCATTGGTTCTCTCCCCGACTATCTCTCTCTTTGTTACTCTGTCTCTCCCATTCCTTCCTACTCCGGCCTATTCTTCATCTGTTCTCATTTCTCTCCCTTTATTGGGTTACTGGTCTTCTTCTCCCTTTTCGTCCCTTCTATCCATCTTTTTCATCCTGTATTGTTTTGTGTTTGTAATTATCTCTTGTTTTTTTTTTCTTCCATTGATTCATTATTTTTATACCTCTCCCTTCTCCCGATAACCCCTTCATTACTTCATTCTTTTTTTCTTCAACTTTCTTCAACATAGGAAAGGCCTCTCGCATTGAAGGGTATAATGAAGGCTGTGTCTAGTCCCTGCAGTTCGAAAAGTGCCTCTAGAGCTGAATAAAATAACCCAATAAAGTTGCCACCATAATTCAGAGAGTAAACCTTTCATGGCGTTCGTTTCCAGTCCACCTCTATTTTGGAACTATTTTATCACCCAAAAAGACCCAGCTGGCTTAACTTTATCACACTTCTCAATTTAGAATTAATCAAAGTCTAATTACCTTCAGTGCGCCACATGAACTATCCTGAACTGATTTATTCCCTGACATCAAATCAGACTCGAGCTAGACATTGTTCCGAATAAAATTTCCCTCAGAAGGAATAATAATTGTGTTTTGCCATCGCCTGATCTCTCCTGACACACCGTAACATTCTAGATTGTCCTAATATCTCCTCACGCCACCTAGCATAATAACTAATACCAACATTCCATTATTGTCGTTTCTTGTTCAGGCCAGTCTTCCACATGCCGCTTGAAATTCAGGAGTCATTCTCAATTAACATTGGTTTAAAGTTCATATAATTTTCTACACAGCAAAAAAAAAAAAAAAAAAAAAAAAAAACTATTTTATGAACTAATCTGAACTTACCTATTTCATTCCGGTGGCCTTTTCATTCCCCTCCCTGCCTTGTCGTGCCCTGCCCTGCCCTTCCCTGCCCTGCCTTCCCCTGTCAACTCAACACACCGGAACATATAGAAGCTGGAGGGGCAGAATGGGATGGAAGCATTTGTTGGTTTCGCTTAAATTGAGAGGGGCAGTGTGTTTGTTTGTTTGTTTGTGTTTGTGTGTGTGTGTGTGTGTGTGTGTGTGTGTGTGTGTGTGTGTGTGTGTGATTCCTCTGAAAAGTGCGTGAGTTTGTGTACGTATGTATATATGTATGAGTGTTCCTGTGTTTGTGTATATGGGTGGGGCAGATGAATGCTTGGGTGTACGTATTCATTCGAGTGAGAGTGTAAGTGCATGATATTCCTGTATGCACATGTATGGGTATGGGGGTGGGTATTGGTTTGGGTAGGAGGGGTTGTGGTCACATGCTGTTAGAGGAGCGACTGCGTCAGTGAGGATAAGAGCTGTACAGTACCTTACAAAACATTGTCCACTTTTACAACACATTCTCAACATTCAGATTTGACACCGTTGGTGATTTGTTGATGGGCAGATTCGATTATGCAAATGTATGTTCACTCCTCAAGTTGTCTTAAATCAATATTCACCTCATAATTAATGTTTTGTCTGTTTTATACACCATTTATTCATATACTGCATAACCTATAAACCTGTAATTTACATGGATAAAATTTCCATAATGATACAAATATTTGTGGTTGCTGCAGTATTAAAAGGTAAAGTAATCTTTTCCTCAATGTGTTTATGCCTAATGGTATTGCTTCTTTTAATGTTCGTCAAGGTTGCCATTGATTACATCAGTTCCATATATATATATATGGAGCCTCTGTGGTACAATGGTAAAGTGTGCGTTTTCGTACACTGAAGAACAAGGGTTCGCGCCCCACCAGGGTAATAAACTTTAGGAGCGTTCTTCTCGCCACATACTACATTGGCGGACACAAGGGTGCTGTGGTTGAACCAGTGTCGCACACTATAAAATATGCTTGCACCCAGTCGGCTTGCGCGGGCCGATTACACTTGGTTTACAGACTACACACACATCCACAGCCACTCCAACACTACAATTACACTTACAAGCACTTCTAACCCTACCTACAGTCTCTACCAGACAGCCTAAGCCACTTGGTAGAGATACATAGGTTGTATCGTCCCCTATTCGGTCGGGATAGGCCGGTCCT
>NC_136977.1:9627157-9669657 GCF_032717465.1 Coenobita brevimanus | reverse complement strand
AACTCAGAATTCAAGGTAGAGAGATGGCAGTTTTAGACCAAGTTAGAGTAAATAGTTAGGCGAGATCTATTTTAGGGAAAGGAACAACATACTCCTATCACACACACTAACACACCACACCAGCTATTATGATTCTGTCCCACCTCTACCCTACACACCCCATCCCTACTCGCCCTGTCATAGTGGGTGGGTTTCCTGGCTGTAATGCTCTGTAATTGAGAGCTTTAGTCTTGGAGTGGATTACAAAGGACTGCAGATTTACGTGGATGTGACCGTGAATGTGTATTTTGAAGGTCACCATGAACGCGGCTGTGTGTGCGTATATGTGGCAATGTATGTGACCTTTTGTACAGGTATGTGGCTGTATGTGCGAAGTCCGAACATGAATACCTAATAGTGTGTATGTGAATGTGACCATACGTACGTGACTGACCGTCCGTATGTGATTGTGATCGTAAGTATGATTGTGTACATAAATGTCAGTTTGTGTACATTAATTATAACATAAATGGATACGTGAATGTAGCTGCGTGTACGTAATTACGAATATGAACAGTATGTGAATGTGACTGTTTATATGTAGCGTAGTTTTTAATCTATGGCTATCCTTTTTTTTTAACGCATACCAGGTAAGTATGTGCATTAAAATATTTACGAATACGAATGGGCATAAAACTCAGAGTATGTAACAAGTGAAAATCCGTGGGTATAACTTGGAGTGAGGAGAGGGAGAATCAGATGAATTATTGTGGTGGAGGAACTGTTAGGTATTTTTGCTGCGGTTGCTTTGCATAAAGTGTACTGTAGGATTATATGTCATAAAATACATAGATAGGTAGATACATTCATTCTCTGACGTAATATAAAAATTTATTCTAAAAGCTATAGAGACGCTAGAGTTGGGAATGAGGGTCGTATTCTAAACGGCGTAGGAGTTTTAGTTGTTCCTCATCCTGTGCAATATACTATAGATTTTTTTTTTAACACCAGTGACCCATATTTTCGTCCTTTTGTAGATATTTATTTTCACATAGATCAGTGGAGGAAGACAATGAACCAGCTCTAAAATCCTTTCCATAGCACATCTTCCTGACTAGTATCGTATTCTACTGTTAATATATTGTTACAACTCAGCAGTAAAGACGGAGAGGTGGCAGTTGTAGGCCAAGTTAGTGGAAAAGTAATGTTCTCTATACTTTTTTTTTTTTTTTTGTTAACGTCTTCGCAGTATCAACACATTTGTATCATTTATTGTATCATTTATGCTCAGGATGAGACCAAGGTGGAATAAACATAATAAATCGCAAAATAAAAAGTACTGTACTATAATAATCTACTCAGCCACATAGAATACATCCGTGAGAATAATAAATCATTCAGTTGTTATTTCTGAAGAAATTTCCTACGTAATATGTAGCATCTTCTCATGATATTTACAGAAAAAAAAAATACTTCGAATTTTGAAAGGAGAGCAGTGATGAGATTATTCGTTCGTTCTGTCAGTGTTTGGGATTTTTTTCTCTGGCAGTGTATGCATGTGAGCAGAACCGTGTAATTTTTTGTGCATATTTATCTTGTTATCCTCCACAGTTGGTTTGTCCCCCTTTTCCCATTTTCTGTTCATGCCCCTCCTCATCTCATTATACACATGCGAGCGTGGAGGTGATCAGTACGGGTATTACGAAAAGTTGTAATCGTATATCCTAAAACCCCATTTCAACCTTCACTTCTTACCACCTATCCCAATGTTTCCTCTCTCCCCCTTCCGTCCGATCTCTCTCTCTCTCTCTCTCTCTCTCTCTCTCTCTCTCTCTCTCTCTCTCTCTCTCTCTCTCTCTCTCTCTCTCTCAACCCCTTGAAGCCGGTAATTTATTTTTCAAAGTTTATTTTTGCCACTACCATGCCAGTTACTAATCTTCGGAGGCATTTCTAAGGAGAGGGGGTAGGTATAGCCTTCATTAACCCATTTTATAAGAAAGGCCTTCCCAGAGCGAATAAAACCGTTTGGAAGTAACAAGGATAAACCATCAAAATTTAACATCTGATTTGAAAGGTTAAAACATCAACGAAGAGATTAAATTGTCTTGAAATGGTTCTTCTTCTTGTTCTCTCTGATCCTCTAATTATGTTCTCAAGCAAAGTATAGGAACAACATTTGCCGAAGATCCATCATGTTCACTTCATACCAATGCCCTCCAGTTCCCATCATACACATGCTCTTACAGTGAATCATCATCATCATCATCATCATCCATATCATCGTCATCATCATCATCATCATGGTCATCATCATGGTCATCATCATGGTCATCATCATCATCATAATCGTCGTCTTCGTCGTCGTCAACAACTATTTCTCACAACTGTAATTTAGGTGGGAGAAAACACACCGTAAAATAAATCCTTGCACCAGCTCGGCCTTTAATAACTGGCGTTGCTGGTGGAAGATGCATGACCCGCCGCCGCTGAACTAATCCCCCCTAATCTCCACATTAATCTGAGGCGGCTGGATTCCGTAATCCCTCTTTGGAACTGCCCTGCTAAATCTCCAACTGCCCCCCCCCCCCTCATCCCAGCTTCTTGCACTACTGTCTGATGGGGTCATTTTTATTAGGAGTCTTAATTCGACTGAGTTTTGCAACGAACGACTTAATTTGTTGGAATCTGTTGACACAGGATTTTTCGTAATCGCATTCCTCCCTCTTTCTTTGTCAGCCTGTATGTATGTCTAACTTTGTCATCATATATATATATAACTATACACACATTTATAAATGTACACACATATATTTATACATGAATGCCTACATATGCATGGATATCTAGTCTGTATGACGTATGGAGGTCTAATGAGGTAATGTGTTCCATCCGGATGTTGCCTCTCAGAGCTCGAGTCCAAGAGTTGGTTGGAGTTTATTGCTCTGATGATACAGCTCTGGTGCAAGCAACTGATTACTTTTGTCATAGATCTCTGCTGAGCAGACTTGCCTTGGGCACCAACACTTTTGATGGGACAGTGAACTGTTGAATAATGGATGGATGGATTATATAAATATGTGTTTCTCTGTATCTTTATCTATCTGTACTTATATATGTAATCCTATGCATGAATCTCCTTATCCGTGAGTCTGTTCATATTCATATTTGTCTGTAATTTAATGCTATCGGTTTTGGCATACCTAACTACGTCACCGTTAAACTGTCAGGGCCAAGGAGTGGAAGGCAGGACAGCGAATTGACGCAAGACCTTGAGAGTAATTGCCTTGAGTAATGGACTTGGTTTCTAACCCTTCACGAATAGGCACCATCTGTAATGGGGAAAATATCACTGCAGTGGCAACACTTAGTTGAAAAGACGTACTCGTACTGAAATACCTAATGGAGACTCTAACCCCTTATCCCACCATATCTGATAACTGTCAAACGGGAGAGAGAGAGAGAGAGAGAGAGAGAGAGAGAGAGACAGACAGACAGACAGACAGACAGACAGACAGACAGACTAATACGTTCATCCTCTCACTACGACGATTAACTTTATATATCATTCTTGCAACCTCAGAACGATTTTACTCAACTTAAGGAGGGGCTTTTCGAACTGGAGGGGTTAGATATCCCCTTCACTTACCCCTTCACTACTCCGGTGATTTCCTAAGGTGAATAAAATCGTCTTGTAGCTCCACGAAGAAAATGATATTGACGTTCCCGGGCTGAAGGGGCTAGATGTTGAGATGTCAGCTCACGGGACTGATAGGAGGACAGATAATTGACACATTGGCCGTTAGAGAGAGAGAGAGAGAGAGAGAGAGAGAGAGAGAGAGAGACTGAACTTAAACGATAGCGCTGGAGAGATTCGGAGTAGTTAGTATCATTTATCAAAAAACCAATTCCCTAGTTAACCCCTTCACTACGGGGATGTGTTTTGTATCCTGTACTTTCTCTATCCAGACGATTATATTTCAAACTTATGACCGATTTTTTGGCAGTGGAGGGGTTAATTATAACCGTCATTAACCCCTTTATTATTAGTTTTTTTTTTTTCTGAGTCATATAAAAATCGTATGCCGTTACCCTCTCATCTCTTTTTTTTTCTTTCCCGTCTCGCCTCTTTCCTCCGCTCTCTGCCGCTGCTGTCTGTCTTCCTCCTCTTTTCCACGACTGTCTCTTTCCTTGTTCGCTTTTTTTCTTTTGTTGTTTTTTTTTTGCTCTTTTGTTCCTTTCTCATCTCACTCGTCCCTCGACCCCATTCTCTCTCTCTCTCTCTCTCTCTCTCTCTCTCTCTCTCTCACACCACACACACACACATTAAGTTTATACCGAAACCTATCCCTCTCAGTACGGTAATGTCTTTAAAGCTTATTCTCGTTTGCTGGAGACGGCTACATTAAGCTTAAGATAAAAACCTTGTAGTGAACGAGTTAAGAAGGGCTTGACCTAAAGTAAAATTTCTCCTTCACAAAAGTTCTCATAAGCTGAATAAAATTGTCAAATATAAGCAAGAATAAAATATGAAGCGCCATCTTTCTCAAACGATTAAGGATCTGCCCCAAAAACCATCACGTCTGAACCTAAAATACTTCTCACACTCCGTCACGTTCAGAGTTAAAATCGGTCTCATTCCTACACGCCCAAAGTGAAAACAGACCTCGTTCATCGGGACCTAAAGCCAGATTCATGGTCTCTTAAAGTCCACATCCAAAAGTAACCCCGTTTGGCTGTTTAGGTGAAAAATCGTCAGAAGCAAGCCTCATGAAATCACCTTAAGTATACCACCACAATCAGCGGGGTGTAGGTATAGGGTTTTCAACTGTTTTGCGATTTAGGGTGTCTCTCGGGTGAATAAAATCGTCATTGCCCAGCCAGGATGACGCATTCAAGTTATACCTATAGTTAGCTCTCTGTCGTGTTATACCTAAAGTTAGCTGTCTGTCGTGTTACACCTTACAAGTTATTAAAATCTTCAGAAGCTAGGCAGAGTGACAGTTTAACCTTCTACGGGATAGTCTTTCTTGTGGGTAAAATCGTCAGGAGCTGGCCAGAATAACATGCCAAAGTTATACCATCGTAGTGAAGGGTATAGAGATTGCTTTGAACACTCTCGCTACTTGCAGCTCGTCTCTGATAAATAAAATCGTCTGCAGTCAGCGAAAATTGATAAACGAGAATTCAGTCACCGAGGCGAAAGAGTTAACCTTATCACTTTACGCGTTATTTTAATTCAGTGTTCCTACCTGCAGATGATTTTATTCAGCTTGAGGAAAATTTCTTGTAAAAAGGTTAGAAACACAAACCATTTACCTTCTTTGACGATTATGTCTTATTATTTTTTTTCTATCACAACTAGACTACGAGAGAGAGAGAGAGAGAGAGAGAGAGATCTTGTCAGTCCGGTGACGTCATTGGTTTTATTCTCTATCAACAGACACATATTCACATTATGACAGACTTGTCGAACTGGAGGGGTTGGGTATAGCATTCATCAGTCACTTCAGTACTAACATTCGTATTTTCGGTTGAGTATTATTACCAGGAGGAAGCAAGAATAGAATAGGAAAGTACTGTACATTATAGGATTGAAGGGAGTTATAGCGACACACTGGCCACGAAATCTAAAATTGTTCTCTTTAGTTCCGGCTTCATCTGAACGAAGCATGTGATCGAAAAGATGAAACGAAGCAAAGAGTTAGAACCGCTGCCATATCCGAGTCTGAACGTTGGTTGCATCCCTGAGCATCGTTTCCTGTTGTCAGTCACGTGTTTGGAATAAGCGTGGCCTCACCCTTAACCTCTCTTAATTCCTCTCCTTTAGTTCATTCATCCCTCGACATCCAGGTATTTATTTTCGTTCATTCCTCCTCGTCCAAAGTAAAATCTAGTCTTTTTTATTTTCACCTAGAGCTCTCTAGATAGATAGATAGATAGATCGATAGAGAGAGAGAGAGAGATTGATTGATTGATTGATTGATTTTCGCTGCTACACATCGATGGTTGACTTTACTGTCATGTATCAACATCAAAAGGTAATATTTTCTGTCACACGTCAACATCGAAAGTCAAAATTAGTCTCATACGTCTCCATAAAGTTTATTATTATTATTATTGTTATTATTATTATTATTCACCGCGCCCGCAGTTCATTGCGTAAGTGGTGTATGTGATCGTCGGCGTTTATCTGTTTATTTGTAAGTATGTGCATCAATTATCTCTTGAACCAATGAACGGATCATCTGCATACTTTGCACATAGGTTGGGTATGAAGCACCGAGGAAGTGATACGATTTTGGTGAAAATGCCCTAGGGATAGGGGCCATGAATTTAACCTTGAAAGGTCAAATTCAAGATCATCCATATTTTTAGGCCTTAAATCATCCAAACGGTGAGAGATAGAAACATACTGTTAATCACTAATAGAAGTCATATACGAAGATCATATTGACACCATCAGACCTTGGAAGGTCAAACTCAAGGTCACGCAGATTTTGAGGCATGAAAAAAGCCAAATGGTGAGAGATGAATGATTATCTTAATCACTTAGAGGAAGTCATATATGGTGATTCTTTTGGCACCATTACATTTGACCTTGGGTAACCTTGAAAGGACAAAGACAAGAGCACATATTTTAACTGCCAGACTGTGAGAGATAGGCACATGGTTCTTTCACTAATAGAAAGTCATGTATGGAGATTTTGTTAGCACCATAATATGTGACCTTGAATAACCTTGAAAGGACAAACCCAAGGTGGATCAAATTTTAAAGTTTTAAGTGTCAGAAACTGCCATTTCTTTTGGTAACAGTTTTACTATCAAGTCATAAAACTTCATTTAACCTATTTTCCTTTCACCCTAAGTGATTTTGACCCATGTTCAGCCAGCGCGTGCGGGGTGTTGTGACTTCGGGTCACTTTGCTCGAGTTAGTAAGTTTCGCCATATAAATGGCGAAGCTTCTTGTTCTCATCATTATTTTTTTTTTCTTTGATCTTGATATCATGCAAGAAGATACCCTTGGGTAACCCAAATCTTTGTGTCAAATGTAAATGACCTTGACCTCTCTTTGAAGGTCATATACTCATTTTGATTCTAAACATTCCATACTTGAAACTGAAATATCTCATAAATTAATTGAAATACAGCTGTTTGGTTGAATATCTTATGATAAAAATATTTGCTGAATAATTTTGGCTTAATATTTTGCCATTTAGCTTAGTGGAAAGTACCGAATTCAAATCTGCTTTTTTTTTTTTTTTTTCAACACGTTTCAGAGAAATCCACAAAAGCTTTAAAACTGTAACTTTCCAGAAATATAGCTGTGGTCCCTCTTACGATCTGAAAGGAATATGGTCACAGTTAAGCATACAGTTAGCCATTTATTGAGACAAACGTAAAATCTACACATGCGTTCTTCGGCATCTTTGTCTTCAGATCTTGCTGATGTTACACAAGAAGTTACCGTAGGGTCTTCAGATAATGTTTATATTCTACGTACCATATAATGAGGCAAAAAAAAAAAAAAAAAAAAAAGCCGTACGGTTAGGTTAGCGATTTGTCTGTTAGGTGATTAGTTTCAGGATCTTTAGATTAGGCATTTTTTATTATAAGTAATATAAGATTAAAAATATAAAAATTGAAAAAAAATAAAAATAAAGAAAAAAAAAATTATTATATATATGTACGTGTGCATGAAAGTGTGTATGTTCATATGCATGGATATGTGTATGTATGTATATATATATATATATATATATATATATATATATATATATATATATATATATATATATATATATATGTTCGTATATATATGTATGAATGTATATACATATATATATTTTTGCCTTAATGACCAGGGGCTCTGGCCCCAATAGTCGATAGGCAAAAAAAAAAAAAAAAAGTACGGCGACGCTTCCTTGTGGCTACACAGTAAGAATAGGTAATTAGCCAATATTATTACTACATTATTGTTATTATTATTATTATTATTCCCTCACATTTAGAGGTAGTTTGAATTTTTTGAGGTCAAAGGTTAATCCTCCATAATTCTACATCCAGCACAGTTTTTTTCCTAGTGTTTCTCCACAATGAAAGTTAAATTTATACATCGCCCAATACTGTTTATTCCTGACCTTGTACACATCTGAAGCTAAAGTGTGTAGGGAATTTAGGTCAAGAATATGATTAAAACGACACATCATCGTAGAGATAAAGCCTCTAAGGTAACGGAAAAAGAAAAAAAAAGGAGTGAGGTACCGTGGAAGGGAAGTTATATCGCATTATCCTGGTTGGCGTTTGATCATTGTCCGGGGAAATTTTTCACTTAAGTTAATGGCGGGGAAACACAGGGTTCACGGAATGTGCTGTTACCGTCGTTGATGAGTCTTTTTCCCCCGGGTTTTGGTGAGGGTGGGTTGTAAATGCATCAGCCCACGCAGACCTTTGACGTATTTTGTGACCTGTGCCTTGTGGAGAAAAATGGAAAATTAGAGATGAAATTGGAGTGTGTGTGTTGGTGCGGTGGAGGAGGAGACCGAGAATAGGGTGGAGAGGTATGAAAGTGAGGGGGTTGTGAGTTGGAGAGAACTTTGAGCAGGTAGTCTGGAGGGGGCAAGGGGAACGGGGAGACCTAGGATGTGATATAGGATTGGAGTGGGGAGGTATATAAGTGGGAGCAGTTTGAGTTAGAGAGAGGGAGGTCTGACGGCGGAGGGCAGGATGACAAGGGGTGATCTTTTGTGGTCACCCCTTCTGGGATTAAGGTTTCTGGCTGTAGATAAAGATGCGTGCAGTTTCCAGACGATTTATATCTATTTTATATCTTTCTGAATTTCACTTTCTGTCTTTACCTCTTCACCGCCAAACATCTGTATTCCTTCAACTACTCCCCAATACTCTCCCGGCTTATACCTTTACCTCCAGTCCATAAGCGATATATTTCTGCTAACTTTACTGAAGCGATACTTTACTACCACTCAGACGATTTCATTCAGCAGAGGAGAGATATCAAGCTGGAAGGGTTGGACACATCCGTAACCCCTTTCCTGTAGGAGATCTGCCTGAAGCTGAGTAAAATCATGTGGTTATGGCCTGACTTACATGAAATATACATCATCGGACTGCAGAGATTAACTTCCGTGTATTCAGTGGCGCCTCTTTATTCTTGTTGAAACCAGACGATTTCATTCAGTTTAAGAGATTATCTGATTGGTAGAGAGTTTAATGTAGGATATACCACCTCACGCCCCCGGTTCGAAAACTGTCTTGCAAACCGAATGAGTCCGTTTGGTAGTGGCATGAATTTAATAAAGATGCCACCGTACTGAAGGGGTTAAGCTCTTTCCGTACCGCTGCTTTTTAACATTTCTCTCTTAAAGCTGTCAGATGATACTGACTTTATTAACTCCCAGTAGCGGTGTAGGGATTAATGGAGGCTATAATCTCACCTCTCCGGTTCGAAAGTCTCTCCTAAGCTGAGCGAATGGTTTGGAGATAGCAAGCATGAAAAAAAATGTACTGAAAGGGAGACGTCTAAGTCGACTGCCAATAATCTGTTGAGTATTTTACCTCGTTTTCACAGTCGAACTAGTACAGTACATTAATTTTTTTACGCACTTTCCCGTGAAGCGAGAGCTGGGTATTGTCTTACTTGACGTGTGTGTGTGTGTGTGTGTGTGTGTGTGTAAATCAGACAGGCTGGGGGAGAGCTTTTTTTAAATTAGTAAAATCGTCCGCATGTAGTGAGAATATAATACAGTAACTAAGACCTCTTCGTAAATGTTCTAAACAATCACAACTATTTCCATACAACTGCTAACTTAATTGAGGGGGGACTGGCAAATCAGCTTTATAGGTAGCAGTGGAACTTTTAATAGGCCATTTTTTCTCTAAATTACCTGCACTTAATAACGAAAAAACATAAAAAAGGCGACATATAATGAGACCTTTATGTGCCAAAGTTTGACCATCGATATTAAAGTTTTTTTTTAGCTATTCTTTGGTTACGCACATAATATTGTTTTGTGCAGAATAAATGAGTGTGCATTTAGTGAGAATATAATGCTTAAAGTTAAAACAATTGCCATAAGACTGTTGTGGAAGCTGTTTTTATCCCTTTTTCGCTGTGCAGTATCGCGGTCTCTCTCTCTCTCTCTCTCTCTCTCTCTCTCTCTCTCTCTCTCTCTCGCTCTCGCTCTCTCTCTCTCTCTCTCTCTCTCTGTTGAATAAAATTGTCTGTTGTTAGTGCGAATATTATATCCATGTTCAAACATCGTAGTGACGGGGATTATTGCTTCACTCTGATGGCATAATTCACTTGTTATTGCTACTACCAGACGATTTTATTAAGCATTGGATGTACTTTTCGAACCGGAAGAGTTGGATATAGCCTTCATTAATACCTTCACTACTAGGGGTTTCTTCGAAGCTGAATGAAATACATACATATATATGTGTGTGTGTGTGTGTGTGTGTGTGTGTGTGTGTGTGTGTGTGTGTGTGTGTGTGTATTATATATATATGAATGTATATATATAAAATTGACGAAGGTAAATTTAATGAGAAATTCGTCATCGGAATGAAAGAGCTAAACTCCTATGACCCTAACAGAATAACACGCGTTCCCCATCCACTCACAGTGCTGTATGGCTTGGATACGAGGTGTTAGTTGCAAGAAATTGGGTTACCCTTAGTTACCGGTATGAGGTAAGAATGATTCTCCTTGGCTACTAGTCAAATCAACCATCCACTCTGAATACACTTGGCCATCAACTTAAGTGAAAGGGATGAGGGATCTTTGTCAGGTTACAAAAAACGTGCTATAGGCAAGTTAGTCATACGCTATATACCTGTATAGCGAATTATATAGTCCCCCTTCCACACACACACACACACACACACACACACACACACACACACACACACACACACACACACACACACACACACACACACACACACACACACACACACACACACACACACACACACACACACACTTCCCATTTCCCCTTCGTTGTTGTTGTTGCGGCCCCAGGCTCATCTGAACATTACCCCAGGTGGACTGCACAACGGTCTTCTCTCCCTTGTAATCCACCATCCTCCTTCGTAAGGGGTAGGGAAGGAGTTTACATCTCGTGTGTGTGTGTGTGTGTGTGTGTGTGTGTGTGTGTGTGTGTGTGTGTGTGTGTGTGTGTGTGTCTGTGTGTGTGTCTGTGTCTGTGTCTGTGTGTGTGTGTGTGTGTGTGGTTGTGTGTGTGTGTGTGTGTTTAATCTTACTTCCCCCCTGGTGACAGGTAGGAATTAGGTTGGGATGATGATGATGATGATGATGATGATGATGATTGTGATGATGATCTGCTCTCTTACTTTCTCCTTCTGAGACTCATTAGATGTCACCCGTCAGCAGTATTTGATAACCTTAGAGTTTTCAGGTTTTCGTGACGAGCGTGTGCCAGTTGCTATCCAGACTCGGCAAAAATTTCAGACATTTCTGCATCTGCATAATCGTCTCCGTCCCTTTTGTCTCCAGGAGAGTGTCAAACCTTTCCTCATCCTCTTGCTCCTTCACTCCCCTCCCCCCTCCATTCCTAATCCTCTCTCTACTTTCCCGACTCCCTCTCTTCTTACCCTCCCCCCCCCTCCCCGTCCTTGCCTCCCCCTTTCTCTCCTTGCCTTCCTCCCCTCCTTACCTTCCTCCCCTCCTTGCCTTCCTCCCCTCCTTGCCGAACCCTCTCCCTCCATACTCACATTCTCTTTCCATGCATCCCAGCCTCTCTCTCATTTTGCCTCCCCCTCCCCCTCCTTCCGTAACCCTTTTCCTCCTTGTCCCACCCTCTCTCTCCTTGCCTCACTCCCTCTCTCTCCCTGCCTCACTCCCTCTCTCTCCTTGGCTTGCCCTCATCCTCCTTGCCTAATCCATACCCTTCTTGCCCTGCCCGTCTCCCCGTGCCTAACCCCCTCCCTCCCTATCTCAGCCTCTCCCTCTATGTCTCACCTCCCTCCCTCCATGCTTACTGATTCTCCACACATCCGAGTTCCCAGGAAGCTGCCTCGTTAACCCTGTCAAGGTCGGGACAACTCTAGTAATTTCAACTAACGCCATTTGGTATTAGTCAGCCGAGAATGTTAATACCGTGACCATTAATCCCCTCAAAGTCATGTTTATGAATATTTTTCCATTTTAATGGCAGACGATTTTATTCAACTGAGTGCGTCAGGAGATTGAGAGTTTAACTCCCTTCAGACTAATGATGTATGTTTTATTGTAGTTATTTCAAGACGATGTTATTTTTTTTTAGGTGAGACTTTTC
Source organism: Coenobita brevimanus (assembly GCF_032717465.1). NCBI lineage: Eukaryota > Metazoa > Arthropoda > Malacostraca > Decapoda > Coenobitidae > Coenobita > Coenobita brevimanus. Next base: position 9,657,360 of record NC_136977.1, on the reverse strand, counting down.
TTGCTAGAGGGGTTACATCTGGTCTTGATTTGCCTCTTCTTTTTTAAGCAAACGAAATTGTACAGGCAGCAAGATTAAACTTTGAGTATGTGACAGGACTGAAGGAGTTAAATGACCTTCTGTACGTCCGGTTTCCTTGTGTAAATTGGGTGTTTGTGACGTCAGGCCATCATTAAGGCATCGTAAATGCTGCAGATAATTCGTGTCATTAATCCCATTATGTTCTGGAACTGAAAAAAAAGACAAAAAAAAAAAATCGTATCGACTTAATGGACGTCAACTGAACTTTCTGCAAAATATTTCTCTCAGTTTGTGACCAGACTTTTTACCGTGTCTGGCATTTAAGACTTTACCCGAGAGTCTTGAAGCAATGTGGGAGACGTGGTGCTCTTGTCAAATTTTACCGTATTCGTTGCAGAATTATTCTTTTACTGCGATGATTTGTTTTAGAGATAATTCCTGCCACCACCAGAGGGATTTCTTCTACTCAGGAAGGAACTCTGTGGTGAAGAAGTAAATGAAGGCTGTATCTAACCCCTCCCATTCGAAAAATCTCTTCTAAAAACAATACAATCATCTGGAGGCAGCAAGAATAAGATATAAAAATAATAAAACACATTGAGCTGTTTGACATGATACTTTCCTATGTGTCTTCACTTTAAAAAAAAATCAGTTTGTGCCTATCTACTTCACGAAGGTCATGACAGACAGTTATTTTTTTCTAAGTGTCAGTCTTCCCCCAGAACACGGCCGACTGTAATAAGTGTATATCCAGATTCACAATTATACTGTACTGCTGGGTGAACAGGAACAAGGGGGAAACATACGTTATCCACCAGTCTGACCGGCACGAGAATCCCTGTACGCCTCTGTGCTCTTGGTATATAGTGTGAGGAATGAGAGTTACCCCTTCACACTAACGTCTCTTCTAGCAAAGGAGTCAACCGATATGGATCTTACCGTTTATCGTACAATACAGTTAGTTTGCAATCTATCCAGTGACCGTGGAAGAAAGGACACACACACACACACACACACACACACACACACACACACACACACACACACACACACACACACACACACACACACACACACACCAGCTTTTAACTTTAAGACGACACAGAAGCGACAGCCTTTTTATAATCCTTTTAAACCAAGCCGTGATGATTTTACTTTAAGAGTGTATAATGCTTAAATATTACGGCAGCGTTTTCTGTGTGCTGAAATTTAGGGGACACTTTACGATATTGGCCCCAGTTTTTAATCTTCTTCCCTTGGTCTTTTTTCTTGCCTTAATTCTTTTGTCTGTTCCTGGTTAATTTATTTACTTTTCCTCTTCTTTCCTCTGTGCTGTTTGTTCCTCCTGCATCTCCTCTCTTTATCGTACAGTTATTATTTATGCTCATTCTTCTTTTTCTTTCTCGTAGTCTTGCTTTTACTCCTGCTACTCTTTTTGGCTTCGTAATTTAGCTCCTCTTCCTCCATCTCCTCCCTCTGCTTGGAGTGGTCCTCCTTGTCCTCATCTTTTTTCCCCCACCATCCTTTAAACTAATTCTGTCGTATTTTCTTTTTTTTCCTCGTCTGCAATTCCTCTTATGCCCCCTCCTCTTCTCCTTTCTCTTCTCATTCTTCTGCTGCCCCTTCTTTTACTGTCTCATATCCAGCTCTTTCCCTTTATCTTTCTCTTGACTCATCTCCTTTACTTCCCTTTGTTTCATCAACCTATTCTTCCTCCACCTCTTGGTATACTTTTCCTTCTCCTACCTTTGTCTATTTTCCTTCTTTTTTTTTTTTTTACCTCTGATTCTCTCTCTCTCTCTCTCTCTCTCTCTCTCTCTCTCTCTCTCTCTCTCTCTCTCTCTCTCTCTCTCTCTCTCTCTCAAGACCCATTCTCAGCTTCCTTTTTTTTTTTTTTTTTCCCATTCTCGTTCCTCATACCCGTCTTTCACTGCCCCTTCTCCTCCCCCCTACTCCGTCTCCCTTTCGTCTTCCTTTGTTCCTCCTCCTCCACTTCCTAGCATCCACCAAGGCCCATGGGAGTTGCTTTGAAGGATCCCGCACGTCCCTCTCCTTTGTCACACACTCCCCCCCTTCCTTCTCTGTCACTCGCTGTCTCTGTCTCTCATATTTCACATTCATCCCTCTCCCTCCCCCGTTTCTGCTATTTCACCCTCTTTTTTTTTTTCTGCTCCCCGTCTGTCCTTTCTCCATTGTACAGTTTCTACTTCCTAATACTCCTTTATATTTCGTCTCATTTTCTCCTCCTGCATTGACTTTTTCTTCTGTTTTTTTCCCCTCCCTTCTCCCTCTCCTGATCTCTCTCATCCTTTTCCGTTTCTATCTCCAGTTTGTCATCTTGCGTCTACTTTTTCGTCTTCTCACTCGGCCTTTAATCCTCCCCATTTTCTCGTCGTCGTTGTCGTCGCCGTCGTCGTCGTCGCCGTCGTCGTCGTCGTTGTCGTCGCCGTCGTCGTCGTCGTCGTCGTCGTCGTCGTCGTCCTCCTCCTCCTCCTCCTCCTCCTCCTCCTCCTCCTCCTCCTCCTCCTCCTCCTCCTCCTCCTCCTCCTCCTTCTCCTCCTCCTCCTCCAAATTTGCAGATGATTCTAAAATAACCAGTAAAGTCACTTCAAAATTACAGTGGCAGCAGTTACAAAATGACCTTAATACTTTAGCAAGCTGGGCAGAAAAATGGCAAATGAAATTCAACACAGAAAAATGTAAAGTACTTCATATTGGAAGTAACAATGTCCATGCAAATTACAAAATGAACAATATTCAGTTATCAAGTATAGACAGTGAAAAGGATCTTGGTGTGATAATATCAAATGACCTAACACCAAGCAAGCAGTGTACCGATGCGGTTAAAATTGCAAACAAGCTAGTTGGTTTTATTGGAAGAACTTTCGAGTTTAAATCGGAAAAAGTCATACTTGCCTTGTACAACTCGCTAGTGCGCCCCCATCTTGAGTATTGTGTGCAATTCTGGTCTCCGTACTACAGAAAGGACATTGAAAAATTAGAGAAAATTCAGCGAAGAATCACAAAAATGATACCACGACTTAGAAACAAGCCATATGAGGAACGCCTTGAAGAACTTAAGTTATTTAGCCTAACGAAGCGCAGGTTAAGAGGGGACCTTATTGAAGTTTTCAAAATCATGAAGGGATATGACAACTTAGACATGAAGAAATATTTTGATATAGACCGGTCGAGTCAAACCAGAAGTAATGGCTGCAAAATTATGGGAAAGCGATTCCAATCCCACGAAGCAAAGTACTTCTTCTTTAACAGAGTTGTAAATATCTGGAACAGATTACCCTCAGATACCGTGAACAGTATCTCAATTGAGACATTCAAAAACAAATTAGACAAGTATTTGCACGAGAATCCTCAGCTGACTCTTTTTCTGTCCGAATAACTTGCTTTTATAGCTACGGTACATGTAAGTTCATGCCCCTTTTGTCTACAAGACACCCCGTAAACAATGTACCCGTACATAGTGTTGCGTCACGATATTATACATTTTCAATTTATTCAGTGCAAACAAAGCAATATAAGCACAGATTAGGATCTGCACAGATAACCCTGAGTTAACGGCCACTACTCTTACTTTCGACCTGTGATGGGCTGTGGATCACTGAGGGTCCCTGTTAGTCAAGTGACCACCATCGGGATTTTTTTAATGTATCAGGGGTCACTGCATCAGGATGAAACTTGTGTACTTGTCCCACATGGGAGAGTTCCCTGTCTCAGTGGAGTGAACGGAGCTAGGGCCTGATTGACTGCTGCCTACCTTAAAAGCGCCAGGCAAGGCTGCCGCACCACCCCAAAACATCCACACTGTGCAGTCCCCTCGTGTCTACAGGACACCCAGTAAACTTAACATAGCGTCACGTCATGTCATTATACGTTTTTCAATTTACCCAAAGCAAATGAGGTAATATACAGTAAGCACAGATTAGGATCTGCACAGACAACCCTGAGTTAACGGTCACTACTCTTACTCTCGACCTGTGATGGGATGTGGATCACTGAGGGTCCCTGTTAGTCAAGTGACCACCATCGGGATTTTTTTAATGTACCAGGGGTCACTGCTTCAGGATGAAACTTGTGTACTTGTCCCACATGGGAGAGTTCCTTGTCTCAGTGGAGTGAACGGAGCTATTGCCTGATTGACTGCTGCCTACCTAAAAAGCGCCAGGGAAGGTTGCCGCACCACCCCTAAACATCCACTCTGTGCATTGCACATCCACACTGTGCACTGTGCAGTCCCCTTTTATCTAAGACACCCGTCTTACATATTTTTCAATCTCCCCAATGCAAAGAAAGCAATATAAGCACAGATTAGGATCTGCACAGATAACCCTGAGTTAACGGTCACTACTCTTACTTTCGACCTGTGATGGGCTGTGGATCACTGAGGGTCCCTGTTAGTCAAGTGACCACCATCGGGATTTTTTTAATGTACCAGGGGTCACTGCTTCAGGATGAAACTTGTGTACTTGTCCCACATGGGAGAGTTCCTTGTCTCAGTGGAGCGAACGGAGCTAGGGCCTGATTGACTGCTGCCTACCTTAAAAGCGCCAGGCAGGGCTGCTGCACCACCCCTAAACATCCACACTGTGCAGTGTGTAGCTTCCACGTTATGTCCACAGACTTCCCATTAACCCAATGTACCGGTTTATAATGTCCTGCCGTAACTATTATTTTATTTGTTTACTTTCTCTTTCAGGTTACTCTATCGGGTAGCTTATAGATAAAGTATTATAGAATGTGACTTTTCCTTTCCAGTGTTTCCTATAAAATTTCCATGTCAGTTTTTCCATGCTGCGTGGTGGTTTTTCTCACTTTTTCCTGGAGGGTTTGGTGGTGGTGGGAACCTTCTTGCTTTACTATCCTTATCCTTCAGCATATAGAGTTAGATCTTGTAGTCATAGTTTTCTCTAACAAGCAGCCTCGAAAGGACCATAAGGTCTGTTGCTGTTTGCTTTCCTGTGTAATCCTGTGTAATCCTCCTCCTCCTCCTTCTCCGATGCTGTAAGACTTCCCCCATCATCTCTCCACTCCTCATGTTTTTTTTTTTTCCTACTGCCTCTGTTTCTTCTATTCATGCTTCTGTTCATTCTTTTATTCTTTTCAATTCTCTACTCCTCTCTCTCTTCTATTACTCGTTCTTCTCCTGCCTTGTCTTTCTCCTTCTTCCCTACTCGTCTCTACTTTCTTTCTCATCTCATTTTATCTTTGCTCTTTATACTTATCGTTTATTCCATATCTCTTCCCGTCATATTCATTCTCTCTCCCTAACTTACTCTTCAGTCTCTTTTTCGTCCTCCTCTTTTTGTTCGTCTGTTCCTGTGTCTCCTCCTTCCTTTTCTCTTCTTTCTCCCTCTCCGTCCTCGGCTTCTCCTCCCTCTCCTTCCTCAGCATCTCCTCCCTTCCCTTCCTCTGCTCCTCCTTCGTCTTCTTCCTCTGCTTCTCTTCCCTCTCTTTCTTCTGCTTCTCCTCCCTCTCGTTCCTCTGCTTCTCCTCCGTCTCCCTCCTCTGCTTCTGCTCCGTCATCCTTCCTCTGCATCTCCTCCGTCTCCTTCCTCTGCTTCTCCTCCCTCTCCTTCCTCTGCTTCTCCTCCCTCTCCTTCCCGTGCTCCTTCTCGCTCTCCTTCCTCTGCTTCTTCCCCTTCTCCTTCCTCTTCTTCTCCTCCCCCTCCTTTCTCTGCTGCTCCTCCCTCTCCTTCCTCTGCTGCTCCTCCCTCCCTTTCCTCAGCTTCTCCTCCCTCCCCTTCCTCTGCTTCTGCCCGCTCCCCTTCTTCTGCTTCTCCCCCCTCCCCTTCCTCTGCCTTTCCTCCCTTTCCTTCCTCTGCTTCTTCTCCTCCATGTCCTTCCTCTGCTTCTCCCCCCTCTTCTTCCTCAGCTTCTTCCTCCCTCCCCTTCCTCTACTTCTCTCCCTCTCCACTTCCTCTGCTCTTCCTCCCTCTTCTTCCTCCCTCTTCTTCCTCTGCTTCGTCTCCTCCTTGTCCGTCCTCTGCTTCTCCCTCTCCTCTGCTTCTTTTCCCTCTCCCTTCTCTGTCTCCTGCCTCTCCTTCTCTTCCCTCTTCTCCCTGTGCTTCACCTCCCTCTCTTTCCTCTATTTCTGTTCCTTCTAAGAATTCCGTAAGACCACTTATTGTCCCTAGGAGCTGCATGGAGAACCTCACAAGCCCTCCTTCTCTCTCTCTCTCTCTCTCTCTCTCTCTCTCTCTCTCTCTCTCTCTCTCTCTCTCTCTCTCTCTCTCTCTCTCTCTCTCTCTCTCTCTCATTTTTTTTCCTACCTGTATTAATTCTCATACTGTAGTCCCCACTTTAAGTTATTCTCTTACAGTTTCTGTTCCTAATTCTGCTTCAGACTCCTCTTTCACATCCTCTTTGTATTACTCCTCTTTTCCCTCTCCTTGTCTTCCCTCTTAGTGTTCTCCTTCCTCATATCCTTCTCCTCCTCCTTCCTCTGCTCCTTCTCTCTCTCTTATTCCTCGTTTCGTCCTCCTTCAGTCTTTAGGTTCCTCAAAGACTCTTGGGGGCCGTTGAGAAGACCTTCACGCCCTCCTTTTTGTCACCCCCTCCCCCTCCTGTCTCTCCTTGCCTCCTGTTCCTTCTCCTCTTCTTTCACCTGCTGTTTCAACCTCTACTCAACCTTTTACTACCTCTCCTTTTCTCTCTCTTTATGTTTCTACTCTCTTTTCTCTATCTTTCTCGTCTTTATGCTTCTCTTTTAATTCTCCTCAGTCCTACCTCAGTTTCTTCTCTTTTCTCTCCTCCTCCTCCTCCTCCTCCTCCTCCTTAGACATGAATAAATATTTTGATATAGACCGGTCGAGTCAAACCAGAAGTAATGGCTGCAAAATTATGGGAAAGCGATTCCAATCCCACGAAACAAAATATTTCTTCTTTAACAGAGTTGTAAATATCTGGAACAGATTACCCTCAGATACCGTGAACAGTATCTCAATTGAGATGCACGAGAATCCTCAGCTGACTTTTTCTGTCCGAATAACTTGCTTTTATAGCTACGGTACATGTAAGTTCACGCCCCTGTTGTGTACAAGACACCCCGTAAACAATGTACCCGTACATAGTGTTGCGTCACGTTATTGTACATTTTCAATTTATTCAGTGCAAACAAAGCAATATAAGCACAGATTAGGATCTGCACAGATAACCCTGAGTTAACGGTCACTACTCTTACTTTCGACCTGTGATGGGCTGTGGATCACTGAGGGTCCCTGTTAGTCAAGCGACCACCATCGGGATTTTTTTAATGTACCAGGGGTCACTGCTTCAGGATGAAACTTGTGTACTTGTCCCACATGGGAGAGTTCCCTGTCTCAGTGTAGTGAACGGAGTTAGGGCCTGATTGACTGCTGCCTACCTTAAAAGCGCCAGGCAAGGCTGCCACACCACCCCTAAACATCCACACTGTGCAGTCCCCTCGTGTCTACAGGACATCCCGTAAACTTAACATAGCGTCACGTCACGTCATTATACGTTTTTCGATTTACCCAAAGCAAATGAGGTAATATACAGTAAGTACAGATTAGGATCTGCACAGATAACCCTGAGTTAACGGTCACTACTCTTACTTTCGACCTGTGATGGGTTGTGGATCACTGAGGGTCCCTGTTAGTTAAGTGACCACCATCGGGATTTTTTTAATGTACCAGGGGTCACTGCTTCAGGATGAAACTTGTGTACTTGTCCCACATGGGAGAGTTCCTTGTCTCAGTGGAGTGAACGGAGCTATTGCCTGATTGACTGCTGCCTACCTAAAAAGCGCCAGGGAAGGTTGCCGCACCACCCCTAAACATCCACTCTGTGCATTGCACATCCACACTGTGCACTGTGCAGTTCCCTTTTATCTAAGACACCCGTCTTTTATATTTTTCAATCTCCCCAATGCAAAGAAAGCAATATAAGCTTAGATTAGGATCTGCACAGATAACCCTGAGTTAACGGTCACTACTCCTACTTTCGACCTGTGATGGGCTGTGGATCACTGAGGGTGCCTGTTAGTCAAGTGACCACCATCGGGATTTTTTTAATGTACCAGGGGTCACTGCTTCAGGATGAAACTTGTGTACTTGTCCCACATGGGAGAGTTCCTTGTCTCAGTGAAGCGAACGGAGCTAGGGCATGATTGACTGCTGCCTACCTTAAAAGCGCCAGACAAGGCTGCCGCACCAGCCCTAAACATCCACACTGTGCAGTGTGTAGCTTCCACGTTATGTCCACAGACTTCCCATTAACTCAAATGTACCGGTTTATAATGTCATACCGTAACAATTATTTTATTTGTTTACTTTCTCTTTCAGGTTACTCAATCGGGTAGCTTATAAAGTATTATAGAATGTGACTTTTCCTTTCCAGTGTATCCTATAAAATTTCCATGTCAGTTTATCCATGCTGCATGGTGGTTTTTCTCACTTTTTCCTGGAGGTTTTGGTGATGGGGGGAGCCTTCTTGCTTTATTATCCTTATCCTTCAGCAGGTAGAGTTAGATCTTGTAGTCATAGTTTTCTCTAACAAGCAGCCTCGAAAGGACCATAAGGTCTGTTGCTGTTTGCTTTCCTGTGTAATCCAGTGTAAGCCTCCTCCTCCTCCTCCTCCTCCAAGGATCCCGTAGCTACTTGGAGGCCCTAACACGCACTCCTCCTTAGTCACACACACCCTCTCACGCTCTGTCACTTGCTCTCGCCTCCTGACTCTCATATTTCACTATCTCCCTGTCTCTCACTGTTTCCGCCCCTTCCCTTTCCTCTTCCGCTCGTCGTTCCGCCTCTGATTCTGTTCCGTTTTCTTCCTCCTCTTCTACTTCTACTACTTCTCTTCCTGCCACCCCTAACCCTTCTCCTTATCGCTCTCATTCTCTCACTTCAGTTTCTGCTCCTGTTTCTTTCTTCTATCCGTATTCTGATCCTTTACCATCATCATCATCATCATCATCACCAAACTTCACAAACCCTTCTCCAGTCTCTCTCTCTCTCTCTCTCTCTCTCTCTCTCTCTCTCTCTCTCTCTCTCTCTCTCTCTCTCTCTCTCTCTCTCTCTCTCTCTCTCTCTCTCAAAATTCAATCTTGAGCACCGTTTCTCAGTCACACTCTCTCTCCTCACTCGCACACTCCCCTCTCCATTCACACACCCTCAGTTATTCATCTCTTTCGCATCTCAAATTTTCACTTTTTATTTGACTTCATTATTCTCTCGTTCCCCTCCCTCTAGTCCTTGCTCGTCTCTTTTGTTTTTCATTTTACACCTCTCTCACTCAGTCACTCAGATTCCTCCTTCACTGTCTTTCATTTTTCCCTCTCACTCACACACACACACACACACGCTCTCCTTCCTCACTGTAACTTCTCTTTCATTCTCTCATTTCTCCCCCATTCACCCTGACTCTTCCCTCACTCTCTCACATTCTCGCCACACTCACTGTCGCACCTTCCTCACCACCATCCCTCCTTCACACACTCAGTCCCATTCCATCTCACCATTTACCCACTCTCACTCCCCATCCCTCACTTACTTATAATGTTTCATTCCTCCTTCAATCTACCTCCTCCCTCACCCACTCCGATTCAGTTTCACCCCGTGCTCTTACTCCCACATTCAACTCTTACTCACACACTCGCACTCTCCCATTGCTACCTTACTCGCTTTCATCTCTCACTCCCTCTCATTCTCTTACAAACCCCTTACTCTCACTCTCACTTTCACACCTCATTCATGTTTCTTTCGCTCACTTACTCATACCAATTGTCTGTGCCTAAATTTTAGCATATATATATATATATATATATATATATATATATATATATATATATATATATATATATATATATATATATATATATATATTGTTTTCTGACAATTCCGTAATGTTTCACTGTAGCTCTTTCTCTTTACTTTCGTCAGTTTAACGCTAGCCATCTTTCATTCTTATCACTCTTTCTTACTTTCCTCCTACTTTCACTCACGTGTTCTCTCTCTTTCGCTTATATCAGTTCACTTTCTATGTTTCCTCCTATTTTCTTTCACTGTGTCTCGCTATCTTCATTCGGTCATATTTTTTCTCATTTGCCACACTGCTTTCTAGTGTATGCTCCGAAGCGGGTACATTAAAAAAAAAAAAATCATCTTGAGCGTTCGTTCCACTAACATACAGCTCGCTGCCTCTCCTCAAATTATGTCATTTCCACTTGTGCACTTTTATCACACCTAATTAATTGTCGCAGTCAACTCTAGCTCTCATTTTTCACTTACATCAGCTCTTGCACCACATTCACCTAATCTGTTCTTGTCATTTTTTTACTAACTCATAACTCATTCACTCACTCTCTCACTGCTGTATCTCTAATTTCTCACTCACTGTCACATCAGTATCTCTAATTTCTCACTCACTCTCACATCATTTTCTCTCAAATTTATCTCCCATACTGTCTCATACACCTCACTCACTCAGTCAAATAATTGCTTCACCTTCACTTGTCTTTCCCACTCAGACAGACTGCCACTTCCCGCTCACTAATTAACTCACACCCCACAAACTCTCCCTCACTTTCTCACGGCACTCACTTTCTCACTTCTCACTCACTCCTCAGTCATTCCGCCCATCTCAGTCGCTGTCTACAGTATATGATAATACGCCCTGCCTCTCTCTCTCTCTCTCTCTCTCTCTCTCTCTCTCTCTCTCTCTCTACACACACACACACACACACACACACACACACACACACACACACACACACACACACACCACGGTAACTCTCATCTGTGAATCTGCACCCTTTTCTCTCGCCAACAAAGGGACACAAAGGGCGCCAAACGTTAACTGCCCCCGCCCCCCGACCCAGGCTGTTAGCGCCGGTGAAAGACACACGAAAAAGACCAAAAATAAAGACAGGCTAGAGGCGGAAAAGCGATCCCTAGGCCAGAAGTGGGGATGGTTTTGTGTGTGTGTGTGTGTGTGTGTGTGTGTGTGTGTGTGTGTGTGTGTGTGTGTGTGTGTGTGTGTGTGTGTGTGTGTGTGTGTGTGTGTGTGTGTGTGTGTGTGTGTGTGTGTGTCTGTGTGTGTGTGTGTTTGTAACTACCCGCAGACGATTTTATTCTGCTTAGGAATAATGACTCGTAATGAAGGAGTTAGTGAAAGTCGTATCTAACCCCATCGGTTCCAATAGTCTGTTCAAAGCTGAATGAAATCGTCTGCAGGAAGCAAGGATAAAAAATGTAGACGTATTCTGAGTGAAAGATTTAAACTTTGCATTTACTTATCTTGGGAAAAACAGAAAACTCGCGTGTTACCTGGGTTAGTGAAAGCTATTTATAAAACCACCTGATGTGAAAAGTTTCTCATATACTAAATAAAATCGTCTGAAGAAACAAAAATCATATTAAAGATGCCATCGCACTGAAAGATTTAATAGTTGTGTGCTTAATTAAGAGGTTCAGGTATCACGAGTAAAATTATTTCTTGTCGTACACCTGTAATGGTAAAATAAATTCGTTTCAGTAAAATCAGTAGGATTTTTCTTCTAATGCATCGTGACCTATTGACAGTACTTGATCAGCAGGCCAAGAAGCACCAAACATCCTTCGCCTGATTCCCTAGTATGAGCCCCAAGGAACCGTATTTTCACTGCATGCCTATATGAGCATACGAAGTTGCTGCACTCCACATCTCTCGCCACCTGCTTGGGTACTGTTTGTCCATTGCATTTCTTGTGGTTAGGAAGCTCATATGGGACGGAGTATTGGCAGCAGCAAGAGTTTTTACTGCAGCTTTCGTGTTCATTTTGGAGATTGGGTAATACAGTACATGGTAGTATCGGCAACAACATGGGTGTTTTTGTGGCCTGTTGGTGGCCTTATGAAAAGATGCTAAAAGTATTGTACAATCCAAATTGAATCCGAACAATTTCTTCACTTTTAAACCCAGGGCTCGAACCTTCTAATTCAGGACGACTCATTGTAATAGGATGACTCTACAAAACGTCCCCTACCTTACCTATAAAATAGGCCCAAAGAATTCACTGTCGATGACCTTGCCTTGTTTGTTTTGAACAGTGGACGAAGATTAATGACAGAGCGACAGTACTGTGTATAGCCAGTGGCATTAGTCACTGTCACTGAATGTTGGTTATGGGACATTTTTTTTCTTTTTTAGCTCTACATCACAAGCTATTGTCTTCATCCCAATATCCCCCCCTGTTTTTCGTTTGTCTGTAATTTCACACAGATTACATTGTCGGTGACACGAACAGCTAATCCCATAATTATCCAGTGCAAGGTGCTGTAGGCTCAACTATCAAAGTGTAGAACATTTACAGTAAGGGTGGGTGGCTAACATCCCTCGGCTACATCACATGGTTGAACAAGTACAGAACCACCAGAGTCCCACTAATGCCCTTCGGTTAATAGTCTGTTTCGTGGTAAGGTGTGTGGTGTGGTGTGGTGTGGCATCCCTAAACACGCTAACGTTTGGTTGAGTGAAGCATCTCGTGTCCGAAAAACGTATTTAAGAGAGAGAGACAGGCAGAACTGCGGCTAGACATGTATCCGCATAGAAAAATATTAATCCATCTGTTCGGGATTCCAGCTGATGTGAACAGCACCTGACCTTCATCCCAGCTGGCGCCTTAAACATCTAGACCACCAGTACCGACTTAGTAGTATTTCCCCTATCAGTATTATAGTTTTAAAAATGTACAGGTAGCTACATTTTATTTTGACTCCTCAATCCTATCTCCAGACGTTTGCATTCAGCTTTTTTTTTTTTTTAATAACAGAACGGAGGAAGGAAAAACAAATGAATAAAAAAAAAATTTATACACCAGATTACTGGTGTCCTCTGTTCATAAAATATCTGTAACAGTTAGACTCGAACAGCTGTGGGTTGAAATTTGGAGGGAAACAACTCTGGGGAAGCGAGTTCCAGAGAGATGCAGTTCGGAGAATGAAAGAATTCTGATAGGCAGAAGTTTTGTAATATGGCTGAGTGACATTCCAGTCATGAGCGCTACCAGATGCCCGTGTAGCACGAGGGACGGCATGGAGAGGTGGCACCATGGACGCAACTTCGTCTGAGCATTTGCCTAAAAAATATCTGTAAAATAATGCAAAGGAGGCAACATTCCTTCTTACTTGCAGGGGAAGTAGTTTATTTGTAATGGCAGGGTTGTTAATAATTCTAACAGCTTTGTTCTGAATTCTGTCTAGTTGTTTTAATGCAACCTCTACACGTGCATGCCACAAGGGTGAGCAACAGTCAAGCTGAGAGCGCACATGACTCTTATAAATTATAGCTAACTGCTCATCAGCGAAGAAGTTACGGGCTCTATACAATAATCCAAGTTTCTTTGAGGCGGTTTTAGCAAGTGATCTAAAATGAGAGGTCCAGCTGAAGGCATTGTTAAGTGAGACGCCAAGAATTTCAATACTTAAAAAGACATCTCACCATGTTGGTTAAAGCATAGCCTCCATTAACGATTCCTCCACCATAGACATCTTTTGAAGTTGTATAAAATTCTCTGGGTGTAGTAAGAATTAAATCAAAAGTATGTTGTTAGAGTGAAGAGGTTACCTCACTAGAGGTTATTACTATATATTGTGTTGGTAAAAACGGACACTTTCTTGTCGTGGCACCGACATAACCGGACAGTTCAATTGCCTGGTTATGCGAACGCTCCACAATGTCCCACAGCTACTTCCCTATCCCCCGATATGAGGAAGGTGGACAACAGAAGGGCAACTTTAGCCTGCAGTCCACTAGTGTCACGTTTTGCATGATCTGAGGTCACACCGTCACCACCACCACCACCACCACCAACAACAACAACAACAACAACAACAGAAACTTTGCATTATTTACCATGCTGAGAGATAATCCAATTATTGGCTGAAAGTGATTTTGCTTGCACTGATATAAAATACTCTCCCCCTCCCCCCCCAAAAAAAAAAAAATCCTCCCACACCATTGACTATATTTGGCATCAGGCTCGCGGATTTTCCCGGAGCTGCTGTTAAAATTCTTCAGTATGATAATGGCTTTTCATTTTTTCCCTGTCAATGCTAATCAGTGTTACACATATTATATAAAGCTTTTCACTGTGATGGTAGGATTTAGGCATCCTATTATAGATAATTGCTGAGGCTTTAATCAGAAGAAAAAAATACTACGCAGGCCAGGCTTAAGAAGTCTATATGTCCCGTTACCTGCAGTGGCATTACGTTGGTAATTTTTAGGTGTCCAAACATCTGGCTTTAGAGCGGACAGTCTTCCTTTTGAGCTTCTGGTCCTCTTTCTGGTGCAACGAGTGGCCGAACACCAATTTATATTCCTGTTTGGTTCAAGGACGTGAAAAATGTTAAATGTAACGCAAATTTCTTTGGTAAATTTAAACAGAGCCACATCATCACGAGCGGTAGCGCTTAGTATGTGGGGATGGCCCAGGTTCCAATGACGTCACATATATAAGGCGTAGGGACCCGTACACAAAAACGCTTGCGAAGTCCAACTTTATGCATACGGACTAAAAGTGAGCTCTGGTCGCAAAAATATAGATTTTGTTCTTTCTTCTTTCTTCATCAGTCATAACCCCAAAACAAAAGTCGTACACGAGCACTTTATGCTTTAACGCTTTGTAACTATCAGTCTGATAATTCTCGTACCTTATTGGGGTAGTTTCTTTCGTCTTTCTCTTTTTTGTCTTCCCTCATTTTCTTCTAGTATTGTTTCCTTGTTACATTTTTCCGTATGTTCTCGTTTTTTCTCAGATTTCCCCTTTTCATTTTCGTTTTCTTTTTTATTTTCTTACTTTTACTTCTCTGTTTTCCTCAACCTTGTTTCACTTCAGTTTTCACTTTTTCATTTTCCTTTCCTCTTCTTTATTTTTCTCTTTTCATCCTTTCCTTGTCGCTTCATTTTCTTCTTTCCGGTTTTTAGTATATTTTAGTTGCCCCCACCTTGAGAAAGCTGATTAAATACTTCATTTGAGCGTCTGTCAGAGCCCTCAGATGTCGACGCGTGAGACATAATATAGCTAATGACATTATGATTTACTTAGCTTCCAGGGCCTCTCTCTCTCTCTCTCTCTCTCTCTCTCTCTCTCTCTCTCTCTCTCTCTCTCTCTCTCTCTCTCTCTCTCTCTCTCTCAGTATTGTTTCTTTTCTCATTTTTATTTTTATCGGAAGTTCTCATTTTTCTTTCCTCAGAACTTTCCCCCTTCGCATTTTCCCTATTTTTCTTTTACATATATATATTTTCTTTTATCATTTCCTTTTTCCTTTCCTCTAACTTTTATTCCTCTTTTATCTTCCTTTTCCTGATCCTTTATCTCTTCCTTTTCCTGTTTCTTTATTTCTTCCTTATTTTTCTTTTGCCCTTCGTTCATTCTCGCATCATCTTTCTTTTTCCTTTTCTTTGAGAATTTCTTTTTTCTTAGTTCCTACTCCCCCATTATTTCCTTTTTTTCTTCTTTGTTTTCCTCTGTATTTATCTCATCTTTCTCTCATTATCATCTCCCTTCATTAGTATGCTTTTTCTTTTGTCGTCGTTCTTTTTTTTATTAAGCTCATTTATTTCATTCCCACGGCTTAATCCCTTGTCACTGGTGACGTTTTTATCGTTTTCACTCAAGAAATCACGAGATGATTTTATGCTAGCTAGGAAAGAACGTCCATCTTCTTTTAAGTTACCCATCCATCCATCCATCCATCCCACACAATGCCATCCTTCTGCATATCCACCTATCCATCCATATATCAGCCTCACACCAAGCGACCCCCAACATCCATCCAGTCATCCCACACCAAGTTATCGTCCTTCAAAACCACCTTTCCACTTACTCTTGCAGTTTTCATCCATGCTTCATCTGTCAGTTATTCATCCAGCCATCCACCCTTCCAGCCCACACCAAGCCATCCTGCTGCATGTCCACCTATCCACTCAAGCCGTCCCACTCCACTTCTTCGCTGAAATTCTATTAGACTTAGCTGACAGATCCTGCGCCCGTTTTTCTTTCACTCTTCTTTCTTATTTTTTCCCTGCATTCTGTGAGTCCTCTCTCTCTCTCTCTCTCTCTCTCTCTCTCTCTCTCTCTCCATATATATATATATATATATATATATATATATATATATATATATATATATATATATAGTATATATATATATATATAGATAGATATATATATATCACAACATTTAGGTTAATGCAAACAACTGCAGTATTGATTTAGCTGCTTTTGTTCATCCTCACCACTTTTCTTCATAACCACCAGGATATACAATGGCCAGAGTAATTATGATTCTTATATACTTGCAAAATATTGCCGTAACTTTTCATTTGCTGTATTTCGATTTTTGAACTTCGACGTGGTGAGTGTAGGAGGGAGGAGTCAGGAACTAAAAAAAACGCCTATAAAATGAGTATATTAGTAAAAAGTATCATCAAAGCTCGTACCATTCTCATTACCGCAAATGTTAACTTTTTCACTCAGATGTATTATTTTAAATATTCTATACTTGGCACTTTCAGACGATATCATAGAGTGTGGAAGAGACTCTTTAAACTGAAAGGGTTAGATGCGGTCTTTATCAGTCCCTTCAGTGTGAGATCTTTTCAGAGTTAAATGCAATCTTCTGAAGGTAGCTTGATTAAAATAAAAAATAACGTACTTGAGTTGAAGGGGTTAAGCAAAGAAGCAAAGCATTATCCATCCATCCACCTATCTATCTATCTATATAGTATATATATATATATATGTATATATACACTGTATACATATATATAATATATATATATATATATATATATATATATATATATATATATATATATATATATATAAAAGTTATTAAGCAAGTGGGAGTGATGTGGGGACGTTTTGTGTAAAGAGAGAAGAGTTCCTTTACTCATTTTCATTCCATTACCTCTCTCAGAATCCATTTACTCGTTTCAGCTGAAATGAGAGTATGTGGTGTTATCTGAAAAATAACACCAGAGTTGTTCCGACAATGAAAGTGTTAATAGTAACAGTATAAACTCTCACAGGCTTCTGTAATACCATCTCGGCTTATTATTATCGTCTGGAGTAAAGCTGAAAAAAAAAAATAAGTAGAGATGTCAAGATCATGAGAAGGTTAAGGGAAGTACCGGAAGTTAATTACTTGATGATATTGTCTCTTGTTGCAATATATACTGTACGAGTTTTTTTTTTATGCTAGGAAGAAGGAACCAAAGGCCAGGAGCCCGCAAACCGTTCTTACCAAAAAAAAAAAAAAAAATACAACAGAGAGCCAAATTCTAGATCCGTTCATTTCGAGATGGCTGGACACACTGCTTTTGAAAGACTGGAGATCATAGGATGTTGGAAATACAGACAGAGGGAGACAGTTCCAGAGTTAACCTGTTGCATAAATGAAGGACAGGGAGTAACGGTTAACCCTTGCATTAGAGAGTTAGACAGAAAAGAGATGAAAGTTTATTGCTAGACGGGTGCTACGCGCCCGTCGTAGAGGTGGTGGGGTGCATGCAGACAGTTCAGAGGAGCAGTGACTATTGAAGCAGCGATAGAAAAGAGATAAAGATGCAACAGTGCGGCGAAGAGACAGAGGGGCGAATAAAACCCGTGTATAAAATCAACAACTGTGCAGGGGTAAATAAGGTACGGAGTCTGCTTAGCACACCTAATTTCTTGGAAGCAGATTATAGAAGAGATGTATTATGAGACGATAAATCCCGGGAGAATGAAACCCCATGTTTGTTTAAGGATGATGTATTATTATTATTATTATTATTATTATATTTTTATTGCCAGCTGTCATCTTGCGACTGCTAATTGACCCGACACCCATTTATAGATTTTACGCCTAACTAGTAGACTATAATTTTCCTTTCGTTCACTGCCTTTAATTGATAGTAAATATATTAAGCTTAATATCATCGTATTAATGTTCTTATTCAGATTATACAGAAAGAGGAAGATGACACTTTTGATTTTATCCATAGTTAATCCCAGTAAAATTAATTAATACTGTATTTTAATGCTCAGTGTTGCCGTTTCAGAACCGGCTCATGGGATACCACATGGTGGTGGTTGTCCTTGGTTTTCATTGATGAAACAACACACACACACACACACACACACACACACACACACACACACACACACACACACACACACACACACACACACACACAGATAGATGTAGATACATACATACATACACATATACACACTTACACGTACCGTATAGATACATACGTATATACATATAGATATACATATACGGCATATATATATATATAGATAGATAGATAGATAGATAGATAGATAGATAGATATAGATATAGATATATAGATATATATATACTGTATATATATATTTGTTTAAATACATACATGTATATATATTTATTTATACACATATATATACATATATGAGCGATATATAGATAGATAGGTAGATAGATAGATACATACACACACAGAATGTCACTCAGCCATATTGCAGAACTTCTGCCTATCACAATTCTTTCATTCCCCGATTCTCTCTGGAACTCGCTTCCCCAGAGTTGTTTCCCTCCAAATTTCAACCCACAGCTGTTCAAGTCTAACTGTTACAGATATTTTATGAACAGAAGACACCAATAATCTGGTGTATGGATTTTTTTTTTTTATTCATTTGTGTTTCCTTCCTCCGTTCTGTTATATATATATATATATATATATATATATATATATATATATATATATATATATATATATATATATATATATATATATATATATATAAATTCATACATACATACATACATACATAAATACATGCATATATACATACATATAGATATATAGAGAGATAAATAAATAGATACACGTGTGTGTGTGTGTGTGTGTGTGTGTGTGTGTGTGTGTGTGTGTGTGTGTGTGTGTGTGTGTTTACTTAATTGAGTCGGCATGCTCATTTCATCTCTCGGGGTGCAGTTTTGCTATCTGAGCCCCACACTTGTCGTCCATTTAACATAACATAGATCACGATCAACACAAACTCTTGTCACGTCACCCTTTTATCAACAGCGCTCATAGTCTAACCAAATCCCAACAGTTACAGAATATATAGTGGAGAGAGAGAGAGAGAGTACTTGAATTAGATGCCTCTCGACTACGCAAGAGTTACGAACCTTAAAAAAAAAAAAAAAAAAAAGTCATCACAACAGACCTTATACCTGCCAAGCCCCGGTCTTCCCCTGACCATTGTATTCAGCTTGAGAAAGATCTCTCGTACTGAGCGGATCTGTAATACGGGTTGTATTTAGGTCAGCCAGTTCGAGAAGCCTCGTCTAAGCTAAATAAAATCGTCTGAAGGGAATAACATTAAAATGAAGGGTGTGACTGTGGATGGGAGTTAAGAAGTAAAGACCGATGAATAATTATCACATACTGATTTTTCTTTTTCTGTTTTTTTGTCCAGTTGTTTTGAAAAAGTGTTCCCCAGAACTTGCCTCTGTTCTAGCTAAATTATTCGAAATGCATATGTACTTCTTCATTCCCTTAATCGTGGAAAAAAGCCAATATCCACCAATTCCAAAGAAAGGAAGTTTCTCTGACCCCTCTGATTACAGACCAATAGCTGTCACATCTCTTGGTAAAGTACTTGAAATTTTAATTAATAAGCACATAGTTAAACATCTTAAATCCAAAAACTTAATTAGTGATAGACAATATGGTTTTCTCCACGAAATATCCACCACTGACATACTCAGTCTCTTGACTCATACCATCCATCAATCAATCACCCTACATGGAGAAACTCACGTGGTATCTCTTGATATTTCTAAAACATTCGACTGAGTGTGGCACCGTTCCCTGCTGTCCAAACTCCTTTGCTATGGACTATCGTCTTTTGTTCCTCTGCTTTCCTGATATCTAAGCGATAGAAAAATAAAAGTAGATCATGTATATTCTAATTTCCACGCAATTAACGCCGGCGTCCCTCAGAGATCAGTTCTGGATTCATATGCAGATGACTCAACACTTCACAGTTCATTCACACTTAAACACCCATTCACAGAGTCTGATATCTCTAACGCTGAACTCAGTACAGCCATCTCATAAATCAAGACTTATCTACGATCAGTGAATGGGGACAAAACAACTTTGTCTCATTCAGTGCTAGTAAAACCAGATATATACAATTTACTTGTAGACAGATATTGCCAGATTTGTATATTACCTTCAGTACTACTAATATTCCCATCTCCAAAAATATTGAAATTCTCGGTGTCTTACTTAAGAGTGCCCTCAGCTAGATCTCTCATGTCAGATCACTTGCTAAAAGCGCCTCAAAGAAACTTGGATTGTTGTACAGAGTCCGTAGCTTCTTCACTGACGAGCAGTTAGCTATGATTTATAAGAGTCATTGCACTCTCAGCTTGAATATTGCTCACCCTTGCGGAATGCATGTGGAGAGGTTGCATTAAAACAAATAGACAAAATTCAGAACAAAGCTGTTGGAATTACTAATAGCTCTGCTATTGTAAACTACCTCTCCTACAAATAAGAAGGAATGTTGCCTCCTTTGCATTGTTTTACAGATACTTTTATGGCAAATGCTTAGACGAAGTTGCGTCCATTGTGCCACCTCTCCATGCCTTCCTTCGTGCTACACGGGCACTCATGACTGGTAGCACTCATGACTGGAATGTCACACAGCCTTATTACTGAACTTCTGCCTATCAGAATTCTTTTATTCCCCGAACTGCATCTCTCTGGAACTCGCTTCCCCGGAGTTGTTTCGCCCTAAACTTCAACCTACAGCTGTTCAAGTCTAACTGTTGCAGATATACTCGTATTATGAATGGAGGACGCCAGGAAACTGAAGTATGGATTATTTTTTTAATTCATTTGTTTTTCCTTCCTCTGTCCTGTTATTAAAAAAAAATGAGAGGTCACCCCTAGGCAGAATAAAATCGTCTCTCGGTAGCTGGAATAGAATGTAAAACAGGTTATGGAAAAGAAGGGAGAGTGAATTTTTAAAAATACATTTAGTACAGGGACGAAAAATCATTGAGAAGAATTAAGTTTTTCTGTTTGTGGGTGTAATTCATTCTGTGAAATACAAGACGGTTAGGGCAAGGAATTATGTTTATTATATGTGGGTGTAGTTCATCCTGTGAAACAAGATCCAGTATAAAAGATGAAGAGAGTTTGAGGAGAAAAAAATGGAGAGTGAGTTCATGTTCTTTGTTCAGCTAACTTACCTGATTACAAAATCTCTTTGATAATGGGCTTTTTGTAGTCCGAAACACTGAGGCATAAAGAACTTGGCTCATTCAGTACGATCCCGAACATTATATTTCCTTCCTCCCTACGGACTTGTAACACCTGTCCCTTTCTCCCTTCACACCTGTCCCTTCCTCTCCTCACACCTGTCTTTCCATCCCTCACACCTTGAACTCCTGTCCCTTCCTTCCCACACACCTGTAACTCCTGTCCCTCCCTCTTCACACCTGTCCCTTCCTCCCTTCACACCTGTCCCTTCCTCTCCTCACACCTGTCTCTCCTTCCCTCACACCTTGAACTCCTGTCTCTTCCTCCCCACAAACCTGTAACTCCTGTCCTTTCCTCCCCTCATACCTGTTCCTTCCTCCCTACACACCTGAATCTCCTGCCCCTTCTTCCCTTCAAACCTGTTCTTTTCTCCCCAAACACCTGTAATTCCTGTTCCTTCCTTCCTTCACACCTGTTCTTTCCCTCCCTCACACCTGTCCTTTGCCTCCCTCACACCTGTAACATGTCCCCTCCTCCCATCATACCTGTTCCTTCCTCCCCACACACCTGTAACTCCTTTTCCTTCCTCCTCCGACACCTAAAATGCCTGTCACTTTTCCCCATCACACCCGTAACACCTATTCCTTTCCCCCTCACACCTGTAACACCTGTCCCTTCCTTCCCTCACACCGGTAACACCGTTTCGTTCTCCCCATCACACCTGTAACACCTGCGTCTTCCTCCCACACACATGTAACACCTGCACCCTTCCTCCCCTTACACCTGTAACACCTATCCTGTCTCTTCCTCCCCTCACACCTGTAACAGCTGTCTTCCCCATCACGTCACACCTGTCCCTTCTCACTACACACCTGTAACACCTGCCCCTTCCCCCTTACACCAATTCCAGAGATTCAGTTAACAGTGATGGGGAGAGTGGAGGAGGGCTGGGAATACAATGGTTGTCTTAACTGGAGTAGAGTAGCTGAGGTAACAAAATAAAGAAAGGAAATAGAGTAGACAGATAGGTGGTTGTGGTCAGGAGAGGTACAAAATTAGATAAAGTGGATACGGAGATTGACAGAGGGGAATCTATCGACACGTGCGTGATGGATGCTTGTTGTTGTTGATGATCGTGTTGTTGTTGTTGTCGTGACACTAGGTTCTGAACGTAAACCCGATGAACTGCAGGTTGAAACTGTCATGCTCATGCAGTCCTCTATCCTGCGTTTGTGGAGATGGGAAAGAGTTCAGGAACGTTTGTATAACCGGGCAGTGGAGCCGCCGGGTTAAATGGGTGTCACCACTTAAAGGCGTCCCTCTCTAAAACAGATGGGTGAGTGAATGGAGCTTATATTAATTAATAACTGAATGAATGTGAGGAAGGTAGGATGATTGAATAGATGGAGGTTGTACATCTGGATAGATAGATAATGTATGGGTGGATAGGTGCAGTTATATATGAATGAAAAGATAATTGAGTATGGAGGAGTACGGGTGGATGGATAGGTGGACTGTGGATGGATGGATGGATAGAAGGAACGATAGAAGACCAAACGGTGAGAGACGTGCACCCAAGTGAAATGGACACAGTAGTGGATAGAAGACAGAGGCTAGTGGACTGGAAAGGGAGGTTAGGAGGAGGCAGAAATTCAGTGGATAAAAGGAAATTGACGGAGAAACTATCAATATGTGCATATGAAGAGAAAGAGGGGAAAATAAGAGGCAGAAGACAGGAGCGAGGTGGAAGGAACAGGTTGCTGGAAGGAGAAAAAAATGTAATGGATGAGAGGATATTGACGGAAGAGAGTTAATAGAAGACTGGGCAGAGAGAGAGAGAGTACTTGGCTGCAGTAGACGGCGAATGCAAGGAGACAAAATAGTAGACAGAAAGAGGTTGTTTTAAACAAGGACAAAAAAGAAGTAGAGCCCCCCCCCAAGGGGGGAATCACACCAGCCCCGAGCCGATGCATATCTAGCGCGGCTCGGAATATGACCTTGACCTTGACCTACTTTCACCAATTTCGAACTCGTAGGAGTTTTTCATCCCAACTACACACCTGTATAATTTTGTTATGATATCTTGAGCGGTTGCGAAGTTATCATGATAACAGACACACAGACAGACAAACTGAAAACAATACTTGTAGGAGATTTTCATCCCTACTACACACCTGGAACATTTTGTGATAATATGTTGAGCGGTTGCGAAGTTACCGAGGCAACAGAACACAGACCTTGACTTTCACCAGTTTTGAACTTGTATGAGATTTTCATCCCAACTACACACCTGTAAAATTTTTTGATGATATCTTGAGCGGTTGCGAAGTTATCGTGCTAACAGACACACAGACAGACAGACACAGACAAACTGAAAGCAACACCATCTTCGCCATCGCGGCTGGTAATAAATAAACAGAAAGAAATTTACATGAATGAGAAAGTCAGCAAGAATGTGTTGACAGGAAAGAAGAAATTGACAGATATATTCGTGTAGACAGACAGGGAGTGGATGGGAGACAGAAGACAGATGCGGGCAGAGAAGAGAACATGGGATCCTTATGAGAGATAATGGTGTGGAAATAATGACATGTCATCTTCACGGCTGCTGCTTTTCTATGCCTTGCCCTTAGCCTGGAGTCCTTCGCCCCAAACACACACACACACACACACACACACACAAACACACACACACACACACACACACACACAAACACACACACACACACACACACACACACACACACACACACACACACACACACACACACACACACACACACACACACACACACACACACACACACACACACACACACACACACACACACACATTCTTCTCGGGAATCACTTAGTCTCCCATTAGAAAGCCATTCGTCCGTCCAAGGTATTATTTCTAGTCACAGGAGACAGTAGGGGGGTGTAATGTTATTCGTAGCTCGTGTTTGTTTACCCAGTACAGTTCGCGTGTCGGTAATCAAAACAAGAGATTTTAAAGAACCAGTACGTCCCTTGTCCACCACTTGTCCGCCTCCCTACATTTCCATTTATAGGGAGGTCCATATATAACGCCCTCTTCCTCCTTGCCTGGCGCTTTCTCTTGTGTTTTAGGGACGGCTTAGTTAGTGTTGTCAGTGTTTATTTTGTATCATTTATTCACTTCTCTACTCCGACTCCCATATCCTCTTCCATCAGCAGACTGAACGTTCCTCTCTCTCTCTCTCTCTCTCTCTCTCTCTCTCTCTCTCTCTCTCTCTCTCTCTCTCTCTCTCTCTCTCTCTCTCTCTCTCACACACACACACACACACACACACACACACACACACACACACACACACACACACACACACACACACACACACACACACACACATCTGTCCTCCCTGTTTTCTGCTTCTCCCTCCTCGCTTTTCTCCTCCCCTCTCCGTTCCTCCACTATCCCCTTCTGTCTTTCTCCACTTCCTCTGCTCTTCCTTCTCCCGTCTACCCCTGACGCATCCTACCCTGCCGCCTGTCTCATTTTTCCTGTCCCTCTCCTCGACTTTCCCCTTTGTTCCCATTTCTTATGCTGCTTTCTCGTGCCAGTTTTTAATATCAGTTTTTATTTTTTCTTCCTTCCTTCCTTTCTCTCACCTCTTCATTCCCTCCTCCTCTTCTTTCCTCTCTCTTCCTTCTCCTCTTCCTTCCCTTCTTGCCTTTCCTCCCCTCTCTGCCTTGTGCCCCACTTTCATCACGCTCATCCCCTCCCTCCTGGAATGAGTGCATGACGTCCGCTGTCCCCTGCGGCGGGTTCTGGGATGGGGAGTGAATTACAGCCAGGCAACTCACTGTCCCCAGGGTAGGTGGATGACACGGAACTTTTGCCACCTCATCTTCCCCCCCCCCCTCGCCGTCTCTCTCTCTCTCTCTCTCTCTCTCTCTCTTTCTCTCCTTGTCTTTTGTTTGTGTGGGAGTGAATTATAGCGAGGCAACTCACCATCTCTGGGAAGAGGGTGTATGTCACGGATTTTCTTGCTGCCCAACAGAAATGGGTAAATGCGATGTGGGTCACTGATAGAAATGAGTGTCTGTAAGAACAGTGACCTTTTATAACTACTTAACTACTTCACACACACACACACACACACACACACACACACACACACACACACACACACACACACACACACACACACACACACACACACACACACACACACACACACACACACACACACACACACACACACACACACACACACACACACACACACACACACACACACACACACACACACACACACACACACACACACACACGTATCTTACACCTCTCCTCCATCTCTTAGCTTGCCTGTAAGTTATAACCTCCGTCAAAATGAGTTCCTTCGAGACACTGTCGGATTTTAGAACAAATGATACTTCTAGTTGAGACAGACACGTAGAGATGTAGCATTATGATGGAGAGGTTTGTCTACTCTCATGCTTCTTGCCTAAGCGACACAGAAATCATAATTATAAACTCGCATAAACGTTAGTGGTTTATAAGATTGTTTGTGTATTGGTTAGTCTTCTTTAATGTTATTGCCCAACGCTTGAGCATCAGATTAGACTGAGTATTAAATAGAAACCAAATACAAAAAACAGAACGATCTCTGCCAGGTGTTAATTGTTATGGAAACTTGATATACATTTGTTACAATACTTCTCATATACGATCCTAGAGAGATGTGCGCAGAGCCGAACATATTAACTTTTACCTTTCATTTGTGTGAATTATTATTCCATTTGAACAAACCACGGCGCAGTAAAATCGAAGCACATTTGATACACACAACTGTTAAGAACTATGGGTTAATTTACTGGAATTCCATATCTGCTTTTTCATCTCATCAGTGAACCTTGGATATAACTGAACAGAAAATCAGGTCACACATCGAGGCAGAGAAATGAAATGTAGCTAAAAGATTGTCCAGGATACACCCTTACCCACAATACATTGTGATATATAAAGAGCACACCACTTGAAATTCGCCAGACAGTATCTCGCGTGTTGTGGGAACGGCTCAGTCTGCTCGTATGGGCGTGGATGTGGCAGTAGGAGTAGGAAAAGAATTAATGACGTAAGGTAGACATTGATAACGCCAGCCGTACCCACAACACACAAAAATTCACCCGTGTAAGTGAAAAAAGCTCTTGATATATGAACAATGATATATTTTATCAAAAGTCTTTTAAGTATAAACCTTTGCGTTTTGTCCATTTCTTTTCGTGTTGCAGTATTTTTTTTTTTACAATGAGGGGACTTTCTGAAACTGAATAAAATCGTCCGGGAGTAGCAGAAACAAAATTATAAAAGACGTCATTGTACTGAAGAAGGTGAAGCTTGTTTGTACAGTACTTAGCGATCCGATTCCTCTGTTGTCGGTCGTTAGCAAAGAATACTTACTCGCCATGACTGACGAGGACTGGTCCCGTTGTTGAGTGACCATCTTCTGTGTGTGTGTGTGTGTGTGTGTGTGTATGTTCACCGGATTTAGCGCCCACACACACACACACACACATATATATATATCCATCCATCCATCCATCCATTATCCAATCCTACATTGCCCCATGAGGAGCGTAGGAGCCCGGGGCTAAGCAGTTGGTCACGGCATATAAGATGAGAGTGAATATATATATATATATATATATATATATATATATATATATATATATATATATATATGGAGCCTCTGTGGTACAGTGGTAGAGTGTGCGTTTTCGTACATGGGAGAACGAGGGTTCGCGCCCGGCCAGGGTAATAAACTTAGGGAGTGTTCTTCCGGCCACGTACTGCTTTGGCGGACGTAAGGGGTGCTGCGGTTGAACCAATGTCACATACTATAAAGTATGCTTGCACCCAGTCGGCTTGTGCGGGCCGATTACACTTGGTTCACAGACTACACACACATCCAAAGCCACTCCAACATTACAATTACACTTACAAGCACGTCTCACCCTACATACAATCTCTACCAGACAGCCTAAGCCACTTGATAGAGATACATTGGCTGTATCGTCCCCACTTCGGTCGGGATAGGCCGGTCCTGCAGTGGACACTCAAACGGCTGATGATGATTATAGATAGATAGATAGATATAGATCGATAGTTGTTTCCAGCAGTATGGCTGTTATACTCCCTTGCTTCCATGCCCTAGTTCTGTAAGGGAGAGCTCCATTTTTTTTTTCATGCCCTCTGTGCCTACAGCTCCATTCTCTTGACGCCGTGAACCCAGTGACATACCGGTGATTTGTTAGTTTAATGTTGTTATCTTCAAACGTTTATGCTTATATTCAACTTGGGGATAATGTCTGGCAGTGAAGGGGTTAATAGAGGCTATAGCTAACCCCTCCAGATCGAGGAGTCACCCCTCTTATAAAACTGTTTGGTGATGGCATGAATAACAACAAAATACATCACGTGACTGAAGGGACTGAACTCACTGTGTCCAGACATCACGAACTGGGGGGAAAAATAATCTTTATTTTAGCTTTCTTTTGTTGAACATGAAAAACTTTTACGGGGTTCCACCCGACAGTTCCTTCTTTTTACATGTAAAAAGAAAAAAAAAATAGCGCTTACAAACATTAAGTAGGCTAAATACCCGTACACTACAGCACACACAAGTCAAACTTTGTCCTCACGCAGTGTCGACCTGTTTTCAAATTTGAATCCCTTTCTTCCTTGACTTACCCAGGAGTCTCTCAAAGATTGATTTGAATCAGGTAAAAACTACATGTTGAACTTGCCATGTAACCATGCCCTTTGACTTGCCGTTCTCAAAAACAGTGTGCCAACCATTTGTCTGACCCTCAACGCGTCCCCAAGTTTGATCCATATCAGATCAAAACTGTCATTTTACCCACCCTACCCCCACCCCCTTATGCGCGTGCGGGTCGACCTTTGACTTTGCCCGATGATTTTGTCATTTGACTCGTTCTCAGTATTGCCTCGCATCGTTCTGGCCTTAACCACAGTCCAACAACATTGGTTGGTCTAAATCGGATCGACACTTTTCAGGTTAACCTTGCCATGTGACCTTGACCTTTGACCTGTTGTTCTCATAACAGTATCTCAACCCCTTGTTTTTTTATGCGTCCGACTTCGACCATAAGTTTTGCCTGTTCCCTAAGGTCCAGCAGTCCTCCTACATACCATACACGTCCTCACGTCAATACTTCGGTGCTAATACTGAATACATGCCAGGATAGCCTCATATACGTGACTGGTGTATCGGTATTAGCGGAGGTGTTTTTGCATGTCGTTGGGTCTTATGGTAGATCAGTGGGCTAAAGTCTGTACCGATTATTGAATTTTTCCATGCCCCAGCCGGGAATCGAACTCGTGTTCATTAGGACGACGGGCCACCTCTCAACCAACTCGGCCACCACCTGACACTCACCAATTCACCAGCTTTAGTTAAAATTGGATCAAAACTATTTCAGAATGATACTAAACTACAAGTCGGTCTCTTATTTACTTACATACATAGTTACTTAGTGATCTGCTGAAAGCTTGTCAGCATCTGAAAATGTGAATTATGGAGAACCACGTACAGTATTTCCTCGAAAATGCCAATACAGGTGTGTGTGTGTGTGTGTGTGTGTGTGTGTGTGTGTGTGTGTGTGTGTGTGTGTGTGTGTGTGTGTGTGTGTGTGTGTGTGTGTGTGTGTGTGTGTGTGTGTGTGTGTGTGTGTGTGTGTGTGTGTGTGTGTAGCGGTACTTTTATCATGTTTCCCTTTGTTACCCCTCTCAGGTCGTGTATTCATAGCATGGGACAAAAAAATGTTAAAAAAGCATATTGTGTGGCAGTCAGCTCGTTAATGATTTTGGCCTCAGGTTACCAGTCCCCGTCCCGATAACACCAGACTCGATAATAAGGCTTCATTATTTTCCCTGAGTATCTCCTCCTCCACCACTACAGCTACTACCACTACCACAGCAACTACCACAACTGCCAACACGCCCCCACCACCTCAGCCACCACAGAAGCTAACATAACTTCCGTCACTCCCATAATCACTAACACCACTACCATAGCAACCATTACTGTACCACAACCACTGTCATCATTTCCACTGCCACCCTCGTTACTGCCACTACCATCACAACCACTACCACACCCCCCACCACCCCTTCCACCGCGGCTGCCACTGTCACCACCACCACTGTCATTACTACCACCATCACCACCACCACCACCTCCTCAAGTACCTCCATTTCTTTCTCCCTTCCGCCGTCAAGCAACACATCTTTAGGCACCATAGGAGCCGGGGGGAAAAGGCCAAAAAGAAACATTTTTTACACAAAGAGTGCCTCACACACACACACACACACACACACACACAGAGTGTGTGTGTGTGTGTGTGTGTGTGTGTGTGTGTGTGTGTGTGTGTGTGTAATTCACCGGGTCGGTCAGGATCACTTGATGGTCGTGATCGTCAGCATTTTACCCTCCCGGAAGGGAGCTGAGAGCTCATATAGTCCGATCTAAGGGCAAGGCTGTGACCTTCACACACCCACACACCCGTCCCCTTGCTCAAGGGGGACAGTAACCACCCACTTCGTCAGTGAAACTTTTCGCAACCTGAGCGAGGCGCGAACTCCCGTCTACAAGATGGCAAGCGAGAACGTTACCACTGCGCCAGCGAGCGGTGTGTGTGTGTGTGTGTGTGTGTGTGTGTGTGTGTGTGTGTGTGTGTGTGTGTGTGTGTGTGTGTGTGTGTGTGTGTAAACTCGTCTAGCCAAGCAATAAAGATCGAATATCAACCGCAAATAGATTTATCGCCTTTACATCGCCACCACACCACCAACGCAACCAATATCAACACTTGGTTCTTCTGCTGCCTTTCCGAGCCACTCCTTCACTGCCATACCCACAAC
>NC_136977.1:9619657-9622157 GCF_032717465.1 Coenobita brevimanus | reverse complement strand
CTATTACAAACGAACTACCTCCCCTTTTAGTAAGAAGGAATGTTGCCTCCATGCTCCGTCAGACGAAAACAAACCGACTTATATATATATATATATATATATATATATATATATATATATATATATGAACTGAAGACCAGGAAAAGGAGATGAGGTGCTGACACCATTTTCTTGATCTGATGTATTGAGGTGACGTTTCGAGGTAATCCAATCCTCATCATCAGACATAAGAGTGATTAAAACGATTATGTCCTGAGCTGCCGATTATGTCTGAGCTGCCTTCTCACAGGCAGCTCGGGACATAATCTTTTTAACCATTTTTATATGTGATGATGAGGACTGGATAACCTTGAAACGTCACCTCAATAAAATCAAGAAAAAGGTGTCAGTACCTCGTCTCCTTCACCTCGTCTCCAGTAATATATATTCCATCCATTTCCCTAAAGAACTCTCAAGTGCTTACCTCAGCCAGGCACCCAGTAGACGTGAAAGAACAGGGCTACAAAACAGGAGAGAGAGAGAGAGAGAGAGAGAGAGAGAGAGAGGTATTTGACAAAGTGTGTGTAGGCGAGAGGGAGAGTGAAGGATGGTAGGGGAGAGAATTGAGGGAGAGGATTGGGGAGGGAGTGAGGGAGAGAAGGGAGAAGGGTATTGGAAAAACTTGGAATGAGTGGATAGTGATGCGCGTAGGAGGAGTGAAGGGTAGATAAGTAATTTGAGAAGAGGGGGAGGAAGGGAGAGAATGTGAGTAGGGAAGGGAGGAAAGTGAGAGTGAATGGGTACATGAGAGTGACAAGTAAGAGAAGTGGAAGTGGTTAGAAGGCGATGAAGGAAGAGAAACGGGAGAACATGAGAAAGGAGCTGATGAGAGAGAGAGAGAGAGAGAGAGAGAGAGAGAGAGAGAGAGTAGACGGCACGTGAAGGATATGGAAGGGCTTGGGAGGGAGAGAGAAAAATGATGGTGAATAAGAGGAAATATGCAAAAAAAAAAAAAAAAATCAAAGAATGTAACAGGATGCGTCAGCTAGTTAGTTCAATGGCTGAACCTAGACTTTTTCCTGTAACCTTTAACTTTGATGGATTACTTTAAAAATCGAATGACAGTAATTCATTCATGCCTGACCTTTAACACATCCACAAAATTTGATGCAGATCGGATCAGAGCTGTTCGAGTTGATCGTGGCCTTGACCTTGACTTTTAACCTTTCTCTGTTACCTTGGCCTTTGACTAATTGTTTTCATGGTAGAATCCCATCGTCCTTGCCTTACTATGAGCCCTTCCTCAACGTTTTGCCACAATCGGACAAAAACTTAAGGTTGACTGTCTCATGTGACCTCGATCTTTTAATTGATGTTATTGTAAACTGTGGGTGAACCCCTCGGCTGATCCTCAACACTTCCACCAAGTTTGGGCCATATCATTTTAGAACTGCTTAATTATTAGGTTCAAACACAGACGCACGGGTTGAACTTTGACCTATCCCTATGACCATGTCCTTTGACGGATTGTTCTTAGCTCTTAATCCCTTCATTCTTATCATAATCTCAACCCCTCCCCAAGATATCGAAATCAAATAAAAAAACTGTTCAACCTGTTACTGGTAGGTCGAAATTTTGCTCTTGCTCAATCACCTGAACCATTGACTTAACTTTTCTCAAATGTAATAGTTCAACCCCGTACCTGCTTATCACACACACACACACACACACACACACACACACACACACACACACACACACACACACACACACACACACACACACACACACACACTTCGGGCAAAACATAGCATCCACAGTTGCTCTGCGAGCGCGGTAGTAAATAAGTGCGTGGAGAGAGAGAGAGAGAGAGAGAGAGTAAATGGGTGCAGGAAATAGTGAAAATTGTAGTAGCGGAAAGAGTGAATGGGATGCAGGAAATGAAAGAATTGAAGTACCCGAAAGAGTTAATAGGATGAGAGAGAGAGAGAGAGAGAGAGAGAGAGAGAGAGAGAGAGAGAGAGAGACAGACAGACAGACAGACAGACAGACAGACAGAGAGGATGGTTGGAATGTGTTGTGGGAACGGCCGTGTGGGATGCGGCATTCCTTACATACTGCATGCTTGAGGTTTGTCGTGTAAACATGTACTGGCCTAGATATATATTTATGAAGGATCCTAACACTGTCAGCCTCCTAGGACACACTCTCAGCTGAATAAAGTTTCCCTTGTTCCTATGACTCGCTCTCAGCTTAATAAGATCTCCCAGGTTTTTATAACTCACTCAGCTTAATAAAGTTTCCCTGGTTCCTTTGACTCCCTCTAAGCTTGATAAAATCTCTCTGGTTCGTAAGACTCATTCTCAGTTGAATAAAATCGTCTGGTGTCAGCTGCAATAGAATACTTTGAGTTGTCCCGGTCATTAGAGAGTTAATAGGTCCAGTATTTGCAGTCCCAGGCTCCTACTTCCTCTCAGCTGAATAAAGTCGTCTGGCCATAGCTGGGATAACATAACAGAAA